>NC_133336.1:196385206-196462311 GCF_042186555.1 Aquarana catesbeiana
GGTCGGATTTTCCGATGGAAAATGTGTGATAGGACCTTGTTGTCGGAAATTCCGACCGTGTGTAGGCTCCATCACACATTTTCCATCGGATTTTCCGACACACAAAGTTTGAGAGCAGGATATAAAATTTTCCCAAAAACAAAATCCGTTGTCGGAATTTCCGATCGTGTGCACACAAATCCGAAGGACAAAGTGCCACGCATGCTCAGAATAAATAAAGAGATGAAAGCTATTGGCTACTGCCCCGTTTATAGTCCCGACGTACGTGTTTTACGTCACTGCGTTTAGAACGATCGGATTTTCCGACAACTTTGTGTGACCGTGTGTATGCAAGACAAGTTTGAGCCAACATCCGTAGGAAAAAATCCTAGGATTTTGTTGTCGGAATGTCCGAACAAAGTCCGACCGTGTGTACGGGGCATAAAAGTGTTGCATATACTGTAAAGTACCGTAGTTTGCTGCCATTCCATGTGTGCAATATTAAAGCATGACATGTTAGGTATCTATTTACTCGGCATAACATCATCTTTCATACTGAAAAAAAAATCAGGCTAACTTTACTGTGTTGCTTTTTTGTAATTCAAAAAAGTGTATTTTTTACAATAAAATTGCTTTTGAAAAACAGCTGCGCAAATACAGTGTGACATAAAATATTGCAATGATTGCCATTATTTTTTTAGGGTCTGTGCTAAAAAAATATATAATGTTTGGGTATTCTAAGTAATTTATTTACGGAAAAAAAAAATGAACTTGTAAACAAGAAGTTTCACAATGTAATTTCTGGCTGCTGCGTTGTTTCTCTGCTATCAGCATGAGTCACTTCTGACGTTTTCTTGACACCAAGAAAAAAAGAAAGTGACGGGAGGGAGCTCCAGCACACAGCCTGTGAATGACTGCCTCAGCTCTGTTCCGGTGTGCTGTGTGAATGGGGGGGGTCTCTTTCCTCCAATCAGCTTTCCCTGGGCTCTGCAGAGTGTAACTTCAGCTCCCCACCCCCTGATTTCTGAAAGCTCAGATAAGCTGTATTAATTCTGTACTTTGAATGGCTGTAGAGGAGAGAATACTGCAGATAAACAGGTACAACTTCTGCAGGAGGATTTGTTTAATCTCTGTGTATCACCTGAGGCCAGTCACTTCACTGGGTACATGGAAGGGTTTACAACCCACTTTTAGCATGAATCACTTCTGACGTTTTCTTGACATCAAGAGAAAAAAAAGGTGACAGGTGAGGGAGCTCCAGCACAGAACAAGTGATTGACAGCCTCAGCTCTGTGTCTGTGTGCTGTGTAAAGGGGAGTCTGTCCCTTCCCTCTAATCAGCTCTCACTGAGCTCTGCAGAGTATAACCTCAGCTCTCCACCCCCTTTTTTCTGAACTCTCAGAAAAGCTTTGCACTTTGAATGCATGTAGAGAAGAGAAGACTGCAGTTAAAAAGGTACAACTTCTGCAGGAGGATTTTTTTCATCTCTGTGTATCACCCGAGGCCAGTCACTTCACTGGGTATAAGGGTTTACAACCCACTTTTAGCAGTAATCATGTCTGACGTTTTCTTGACACCAAGAGAGAAAAAATGGTGACAGGGGAGGGAGCTCCAGCACACAGCCTGTGATTGACAGCCTTGGCTCTGTGTCTGTGTGAAGGGGGGTGTGTCACTTCCATCCAACCAGCTCTCACTGGGCTCTGCAGAGTGTAACTTCAGCTCCCCGCCCCCTGCTCTCTGGAAGCTCAGACAAGCCGTATTAATTCTCCATTTTGAATGGCTGAAGAGGAGAGAATACTGCAGATAAACAGGTGCAATTTGTGTAGGAGGATTTGTTTCATCTTCCGTGTATCATCTGAGGATAGTCACTTCACTGGGTATATGGAAGGGTTTACATCCACTTTTACACCGCTTGTTGAGTTGGACAGGCGGCACCGCCCCATCAAACTCACCCATTCATCTCAATGGGACCGCGCCGCAACCACACGCCAAACGGTTGCGCTTGTGGGCTTGCGGATACCATCCGAGACCATTTTCCAGAACGCTAGAGACTGCCGCAGGTCTAAATGTGATGTGACTGATTGCCATGGCCATGAACTTTTTTTTTTTCCTTCAGTGCACTTTTCGCGTAAAGGTAGAAATGACGGTGAGGGCTCTCCTGAAGAGACCGCATCAAGTTGGGAAGAGGAAAAAGACCTGGGGGCCACAGATCCTTTTCCTGAAATCAGAACATATCCCGTCAAAACCTACACCCTTCTCTGTGCAAAAAAACGAGCATACGTGCAGCGCAAGTGCCCATAATAAATAAGCGAAAAAAATGTGCATTACACAAGGTGGTCCTTCTAACCAGTATAAAAATGGTTCTGAGCTAGCCAGAAGACCTGCCCAAGAAGCGTGTACCAGAGTGGCGTGTCCTCATGACAATTATTTCCAAACCTAGAGTGTTTTTCTGACACCCCCCACCAGGGGGGGCAAAGCACCTTCCCGTCCCTGACCAGACAAATGCAGCAGCCAACCAGAACGGCATTAGGCCAGAATCAACCCGGAAGGAAAAAGGAACCTTCTCACCGTATCCATCCTATTACATCTGGAATGACTAACTGGTGCCCCCCCTTCAGCTTGAGGCACCAGCATTCTGTTTCCGATATTAAACTGATCAGAACAAATAATACAAACAGACACTACACTTGATCTTAGCCAAAAAGTCTAAAATGGCTACATTAGGCCAGAATCAACCCAGAAGGAAAAGGAACCTTCTCACCGTACTCATCTTATTACATCTGGAATGACTATCTGGCGCCCCCCCTTCAGCTTGAGGCACCAGCATTCTGTTTACGATATTAAACTGATCAGAACAAATAATACAAACAGACACTACACTTGATCTTAGCCAAAAAGTCTAAAATGGCTACATTAGGCCAGAATCAACCCAGAAGGAAAAGGAACCTTCTCACCATACTCATCTTATTACATCTGGAATGACTATCTGGCGCCCCCCCTTCAGCTTGAGGCACCAGCATTCTGTTTCCGATATTAAACTGATCAGAACAAATAATACAAACAGACACTACACTTGATCTTAGCCAAAAAGTCTAAAATGGCTACATTAGGCCAGAATCAACCCAGAAGGAAAAGGAACCTTTTCACCGTACCCATCTTATTACATCTGGAATGACTAATTACCTGGTTCCCCCCCTTCAACTTGAGGCACCAGCATTCTGTTTCCAATATTAAACTGATCAGAACAAATAATACAAACAGACACTACACTTGATCTTAGCCAAAAAGTCTAAAATGGCTACATTAGGCCAGAATCAACCCAGAAGGAAAAGGAACCTTCTCACCGTACTCATCTTATTACATCTGGAATGACTATCTGGCGCCCCCCCTTCAGCTTGAGGCACCAGCATTCTGTTTCCGATAATAAACTGATCAGAACAAATAATACAAACAGACACTACACTTGATCTTAGCCAAAAAGTCTAAAATGGCTACATTAGGCCAGAATCAACCCAGAAGGAAAAGGAACCTTCTCACCATACTCATCTTATTACATCTGGAATGACTATCTGGCGCCCCCCCTTCAGCTTGAGGCACCAGCATTCTGTTTCCGATATTAAACTGATCAGAAAAAATAATACAAACAGACACTACACTTGATCTTAGCCAAAAAGTCTAAAATGGCTACATTAGGCCAGAATCAACCCAGAAGGAAAAGGAACCTTCTCACCTTACCCATCTTATTACATCTGGAATGACTAACTGGCATCCCCACCTTCAGCTTGAGGCACCAGCATTCTGTTTACGATATTAAACTCATCAGAACAGATACTACAAACAGATACTACACTTGATCTTAGCCAAAAAGTCTAAAATGGCTACATTAGGCCAGAATCAACCCAGAAGGAAAAGGAACCTTCTCACCGTACCCATCTTATTACATCTGGAATGACTAATTGCCTGGTTCCCCCCCTTCAACTTGAGGCACCAGCATTCTGTTTCCGATATTAAACTGATCAGAACAAATAATACAAACAGACACTACACTTGATCTTAGCCAAAAAGTCTAAAATGGCTACATTAGGCCAGAATTAGGGATGAGCCGAACACCCCCCGGTTCGGTTCGCACCAGAACCCGCGAACGGACCGAAAGTTCGCACGAACGTTAGAACCCCATTGACGTCTATGGGACTCGAACGTTCGAAATCAAAAGTGCTCATTTTAAAGGCTAATTTGCATGGTATTGTCCTAAAAAGGGTTTGGGGACCCGGGTCCTACCCCAGGGGACATGTATCAATGCAAAAAAAACTTTTAAAAACGGCCGTTTTTTCGGGAGCAGTGATTTTAATGATGCTTAAAGTAAAAAAAAAAAAGTGAAATATTCCTTTAAATATCGTACCTGGGGGGTGTCTATAGTATGCCTGTAAAGTGACGCGTGTTTCCCATGTTTAGAACAGTCCCTGCACCAAATGTCATTTTTAAAGGAAAAAATCTCATTTAAAACTGCTTGCGGGTTTAATGTCATGTCGGGTCATGGCAATATGGATGAAAATCAGTGAGACAAACGGCATGGGTACCCCCCAGTCCATTACCAGGCCCTTTGGGTCTTGTATGGATATTAAGGGGAACCCCGCACCCAAATTAAAATAAGGAAAGGTGTGGGGCCACCAGGCCCTATATACTCTGAACAGCAGTATACAGGCGGTGCAAACAAGACAGGGACTGTAGGTTTGTTGTTAAGTAGAATCTGTTTGTAATTTTGAACATTTTTAACGTGTTTAGCTCCAGCCAAAAAATCTTTTCTAAGCTTTTTGGAAAACATAGGGAAGGGTTATCACCCCTGTGACATTTGTTTTGCTGTCTTTCCTCCTCTTCAGAAGATTTTACCTCACTTTTTTGTCCCAATGAAAAATGTTTTTTGAAAATTTGGGTTTTTTTGTGGAACAAGGATTGGAAAGCATCAGTGGAAAGGAGAAATTGTTTTCCCATATTAACTCTTACAGGAGAGAATTTCCCTTCCTAGGGGTAGATTTCATCTCACTTCCTGTTGTCTCCTTCCGTTTGCAAGTAGGAGTCGTTTGTAAGTTAGATGTTTGAAAGTAGGGTCCTGCCCTATATACTCAGCAGAAATTTGGGCCTTAGGTGTTGCTGTGGCCACAACACTGTAAGCCCTCACAGGGCCCTGCTGTGAAATATTAGATCAAGAATTGTAATTACATGCCCCTGTTGAACAGGAGCTGAAAAATTAGGCCTTAGGCACTGGTGCTGGTGCCACAACACTGCAACCCCTCACAGACACTCTAGTTGGAACGCAGGAACGAGCCCTGCTGCAAATTATTGCTTCAAAAATTGTAATTACACGCCCCTGTTAGACAGGGGCAGAAAAATTGGGCCTTAGGCACTGGTGCTGGTGCCACAACACTGCAACCCCTCACAGACACTCTAGTTGGAACGCAGGAACGAGCCCTGCTGCAAAGTATTGCATCAAAAATTGTAATTACACGCCCCTGTTAGACAGGGGCAGAAAAATTGGGCCTTAGGCACTGGTGCTGGTGCCACAACACTGCAACCCCTCACAGACACTCTAGTTGGAACGCAGGAACGAGCCCTGCTGCAAAGTATTGCATCAAAAATTGTAATTACACGCCCCTGTTAGACAGGGGCAGAAAAATTGGGCCCTAGGCACTGGTGCTGGTGCCACAACACTGCAACCCCTCACAGACACTCTAGTTGGAATGCAGGAACGAGCCCTGCTGCAAAGTATTACATCAAAAATTGTAATTACACGCCCCTGTTAAACAGGGGCTGAAAAATTGTGCCTTAGGCACTGGTGGTGGCGCCCAGAACCAAAAATGTTCTTACAAGCTATCAGCGTGATGATTGAGGAGGAAGAGGATAATTACTCAGGGATAGTCACTCAGCATCAGCATAGGCAGTCTTTGAAGGGATCTGAGATTTCAAAAAAAATTATTCGGTTACATCAGCATCAGGTGCTTGGTAGCTGGTGGTGATCCAAGACTCATTCATTTTTATGAAGGTCAGCCGATCGACCGAGTCGGTGGACAGACGCACCCTGTGATCGGTTACCACGCCTCCAGCAGCACTGAATGTGCGTTCCGAAAGAACGCTGGATGCAGGACAGGCCAGTAGCTCAATTGCATACTGTGCAAGCTCTGGCCAGTGATCCATCCTCAAGACCCAGTAACCCAGAGGATTTTCGGTGGGAAAGGTGTCCAAGTCTGATCTTGCCCCTAGGTATTCCTGCACCATGTAAAACAGACGCTGGCGATGGTTGCTGGAACCGATCATACCTTGGGGCTGCGGACCAAAAAATTGTCTGAACGCATCGGTCAGACGGCCACCTTCTCCACCGCTCCTTCTTTGACTGACCGAAGCCTCAGCAACACGTTGTCCAGAAACAGGAGTTTGTAACCTCCCAGTCTCTGGGAACGCGTTGCACAGACCTTTCTGCAAGGCCTCCCGAAGATGTTTCATCCTCTGCTCCCTCTGCGATGGCAAGATAAGGTCCGCAACCTTACCCTTGTAACGTGGATCAAGGAGGGTTGCCAGCCAGTATTGGTCCTTCTCCTTGATACCACGAATACGAGGATCCTTACGCAGGCTTTGCAGGATCAGGGAGGCCATGCAGCGTAGGTTTGCTGAGGCATTCGGTCCGGAGTCCTCTGGGTCACTAAGAACGACATGGTCCGCAGCCACCTCCTCCCAGCCACGTACAAGTCCATGTGTTTCTTGGGACTGATCCCTTAAAGACTGCTGCTGATGCTGAGTGCCAGGCTCCACCTCCATACTGACACAATCTTCTTCCTCCTCCTCTTCCTCCTCGTCCTCTTCCTGTGTGATCGGCGGGCACGCAGGAACACTGTCTGGATAAAGGGGGCCTTGAGAGCTAAGGAAGTCCTCCTCTTCCTGCCTCTGTTCTGCCTCAAGTGCCCTGTCCATTATTCCACGCAGCGTGTGCTCCAACAGGTGGACAAGGGGGACAGTGTCACTGATGCATGCACTGTCACTGCTCACCATCCTCGTGGCCTCCTCGAATGGTGACAGGACAGTGCATGCATCCCTGATCATGGCCCACTGGCGTGGGGAAAAAAAACCAAGCTCCCCTGACCCTGTCCTGGTGCCATAGTCGCACAGGTACTCATTGATGGCCCTCTGCTGCGTGTGCAGCCGCTGCAGCATGGCCAACGTTGAGTTCCACCTGGTGGGCATGTCACAGATTAGGCGGTTCTTGGGCAGGTTAAACTCCTTTTGGAGGTCCGTCAGCCGAGCACTGGCATTATATGACTGGCGGAAATGCACACAGACTTTCCTGGCCTGCCTCAGGACATCCTGTAAGCCCGGGTACCTGCCCAAGAACCGCTGCACCACCAAGTTAAGGACGTGAGCCAAACAGGGCACATGGGTCATTTGTCCCTGTCGGAGGGCAGAGAGGAGGTTGGTGCCATTGTCGCAAACCACCATTCCTGCCTTAAGTTGGCGTGGCGTCAACCACCTCTGAACCTGCCCCTGCAGAGCTGACAGAACCTCTGCCCCAGTGTGGCTCCTGTCCCCCAAGCACACCAGCTCAAGCACCGCATGGCATCTTTTGGCCTGCGTACTTGCGTAGCCCCTTGAACGCCTACGGAGCACCGCTGGTTCCGAGGAAGAGGCCATGGAGGAAGAAGAAGAGGAGGGGGTGGAGGAGAGAGGTGTGTCACAATCAGCATTTTGGAGGCGTGGTGGCGGAACAACCTCCAACACTACTGCACCTTGTCCTGCATCCTTCCCAGCTGCCAGCAGAGTCACCCAATGCGCCGTGAAACTTAGGTAACGTCCCTGTCCATGCCTGCTGGACCATGAGTCAGCGGTAATATGCACCTTACCGCTGACCGCCCTGTCCAGCGAGGCATGGACATTGCCTTCCACATGCCGGTAGAGAGCCGGAATCGCCTTCCGTGAGAAAAAGTGGCGTTTGGGTACCTGCCACTGAGGAACCGCACATTCCACAAACTCACGGAAGGGGGCAGAGTCTACCAACTGAAAAGGCAGCAGTTGAAGTGCTAGCAATTTTGCCAAGCTAGCATTCAACCGCTGGGCATGTGGATGGCTGGGAGCAAACTTCTTTCGGCGGTGCAGCAGCTGGGGCAGGGAAATTTGCCTGGTACAATCTGACGTCGGTGTACCAAAAGCAGATTGCCCACAAGTACTTGGCTGTGACACACCTAATTCTACACCTTCATTCCTCTCACTGCAGGTCTCAGAGAGGACTGAAGGTCTAGTGGGGTTGGAAATCTCAGCTGATGAGGAGCAAGGAGAGATCCTCTTTGTTCTTTGGTGTGGGTCTTTTAGATACGCTTGCCAACTAACTGCATGGCAGGTCAACATATGTCTGGTCAAGCATGTGGTACCCAAGCGGGAGATATTTTGGCCACGCGAGATACGCTTGAGACATATGTTGCAAATAGCAGCGGTGCGATCTGATGCACTCGTCTCAAAAAAGGCCCACACCAAAGAACTTTTTGAATAACGCGCAGAGACTGCAGCGCCCTGCACATGTGGAGCTTTGGGGTGTGATGCAGTCAATGTGCTGCCCTTAGGCTGGCCCCTGGAGGGCATCCTGCCTCGTTGGTGATGTGCTGCCGCCTCCTCCTCCTCCTCCTCCTCCTCCTCCTCCTCCTCCTCTCTCCTATCAGGCACCCACGTTGAGTCAGTGACCTCATCATCCCCTCCCTCCTCATCACTGGAGCAAACCTGGCAGTATGCTGCAGCAGGGGGAGCATGACTGCCAGATTGCTGTCCTTCTTGGGCACCCCCTCTGTCCGCGCTCATGTTACTGCCTTCATCGAGCTCAGTATCGTCATCAGAGCCTTCCAAACGCTGGGCATCCTCCTGGAGCATGTACCCAACACTGTGGTCAAACAGTTCGAGGGAATCCTCATGAGGACATGGTGGAGCTAGGGAAGGAGTCACTGATGACATTGAGCTGAGGGAAGAGGCCGCTGCTTTGCCAGACAAAGCACCCTGGGCATGGGTGAGAGAGGATGAGGAGGATGAGGACGGCTTGGTCATCCACTCGACCAAGTCTTCCGCATGTTGCGGCTCAACATGGCCAGCTGCCGAAAAAAAGGCCAAGCGTGTCCCATGGCCACGTGCTGATGAGGATGCACCGTCTCCACGACCAGCACTAGACACAGAGCCTGCTTGCCCTCTCTTATTGGCTTGTGACTGTCTGCCTCTCCTTCTTGGCCTTCCAGACATACTAATGGCCTGTAGCTGCACTAAGCTGGGATAGAACACCTGTAATTTTCTTCAAGTAGCTTTATATACTGTAACCAGACAAGCCTGCCTGTCAGTAGGAAGATAACAGGAACGGATCTAGCTGAACACTGTGAGCAGGACGCACTGTACTAAATGTAAATAGTCTAGCTGCCTGACCGTGGTACTAATAGGATCAAATAGAACACCTGTAATTTTCTTCAGGTAGCTTTATATACTGTAACCAGACAAGCCTGCCGGTCAGTAGGAATTTAACAGGAACGGATCTAGCTGAACACTGTGAGCAGGACGCACTGCACTAAATGTAAATAGCAGGAACGGATCTAGCTGAACACTGTGAGCAGGACGCACTGCACTAAATGTAAATAGTCTAGAAGATAACAGGAACGGATCTAGCTGAACACTGTGAGCAGGACGCACTGCACTAAATGTAAATAGTCTAGAAGATAACAGGAACGGATCTAGCTGAACACTGTGAGCAGGACGCACTGCACTAAATGTAAATAGCAGGAACGGATCTAGCTGAACACTGTGAGCAGGACGCACTGCACTAAATGTAAATAGTCTAGAAGATAACAGGAACGGATCTAGCTGAACACTGTGAGCAGGACGCACTGCACTAAATGTAAATAGCAGGAACGGCTCTAGCTGAACACTGTGCGCAGGACGCACTGCACTAAATGTAAATAGCAGGAACGGATCTAGCTGAACACTGTGAGCAGGACGCACTGCACTAAATGTAAATAGCAGGAACGGATCTAGCTGAACACTGTGAGCAGGACGCACTGCACTAAATGTAAATAGCAGGAACGGATCTAGCTGAACACTGTGAGCAGGACGCACTGCACTAAATGTAAATAGCAGGAACGGATCTAGCTGAACACTGTGAGCAGGACGCACTGCACTAAATGTAAATTGCAGGAACGGATCTAGCTGAACACTGTGAGCAGGACGCACTGCACTAAATGTAAATAGTCTAGAAGATAACAGGAACGGATCTAGCTGAACACTGTGAGCAGGACGCACTGCACTAAATGTAAATAGCAGGAACGGATCTAGCTGAACACTGTGAGCAGGACGCACTGCACTAAATGTAAATAGCAGGAACGGATCTAGCTGAACACTGTGAGCAGGACGCACTGCACTAAATGTAAATAGCAGGAACGGATCTAGCTGAACACTGTGAGCAGGACGCACTGCACTAAATGTAAATTGCAGGAACGGATCTAGCTGAACACTGTGAGCAGGACGCACTGCACTAAATGTAAATAGTCTAGAAGATAACAGGAACGGATCTAGCTGAACACTGTGAGCAGGACGCACTGCACTAAATGTAAATAGCAGGAACGGATCTAGCTGAACACTGTGAGCAGGACGCACTGCATTAAATGTAAATAGTCTAGATAGAAGATAACAGGAACGGATCTAGCTAAACTGAATACAGTGTATATATATATATGCAACACCTGGGATGCATATATATACACAATACACTGTAAGTGCAGCTAACTGACTGACTGTTCTGCCTAATCTATCTAACTCAAATCAAATGACACTGTCTCTCTCTCTCTCTATCTCTCAGCACACCGGAACACACACTACACAGGGCCGCCGTGCAGGCGGCCTTATATAGTGTGGGGTGTGTACTAAATCCCCTGAGCCATAATTGGCCAAAGCCACCCTGGCTTTGGCCAATTACAGCTCTCTCTACTGACGGCGCTGTGATTGGCCAAGCATGCGGGTCATAGTGCATGCTTGGCCAATCATCAGCCAGCAATGCACTGCGATGCCGCAGTGAATTATGGGCCGTGACGCGCCACACGAATTTAGCGCGAACGGCCCATAACGTTCGCAATTCGGCGAACGATCGAACAGCCGATGTTCGAGTCGAACATGGGTTCGACTCGAACACGAAGCTCATCCCTAGCCAGAATCAACCCAGAAGGAAAAGGAACCTTCTCACCGTACTCATCTTATTACATCTGGAATGACTATCTGGCACCCCCCCCCTTCAGCTTGAGGCACCAGCATTCTGTTTCTGATATTAAACTGATCAGAACAAATAATACAAACAGACACTACACTTGATCTTAGCCAAAAAGTCTAAAATGGCTACATTAGGCCAGAATCAACCCAGAAGGAAAAGGAACCTTCTCACCGTACTCATCTTATTACATCTGGAATGACTATCTGGCGCCCCCCCTTCAGCTTGAGGCACCAGCATTCTGTTTCCGATATTAAACTGATCAGAACAAATAATACAAACAGACACTACACTTGATCTTAGCCAAAAAGTCTAAAATGGCTACATTAGGCCAGAATCAACCCAGAAGGAAAAGGAACCTTCTCACCATACTCATCTTATTACATCTGGAATGACTATCTGGCGCCCCCCCCTTCAGCTTGAGGCACCAGCATTCTGTTTCCGATATTAAACTGATCAGAACAAATAATACAAACAGACACTACACTTGATCTTAGTCAAAAAGTCTAAAATGGCTACATTAGGCCAGAATCAACCCAGAAGGAAAAGGAACCTTCTCACCTTACCCATCTTATTACATCTGGAATGACTAACTGGCACCCCCACCTTCAGCTTGAGGCACCAGCATTCTGTTTACGATATTAAACTCATCAGAACAGATACTACAAACAGATACTACACTTGATCTTAGCCAAAAAGTCTAAAATGGCTACATTAGGCCAGAATCAACCCAGAAGGAAAAGGAACCTTCTCACCGTACCCATCTTATTACATCTGGAATGACTAATTGCCTGGTTCCCCCCCTTCAACTTGAGGCACCAGCATTCTGTTTCCGATATTAAACTGATCAGAACAAATAATACAAACAGACACTACACTTGATCTTAGCCAAAAAGTCTAAAATGGCTACATTAGGCCAGAATCAACCCAGAAGGAAAAGGAACCTTCTCACCGTACTCATCTTATTACATCTGGAATGACTATCTGGCACCCCCCCTTCAGCTTGAGGCACCAGCATTCTGTTTCTGATATTAAACTGATCAGAACAAATAATACAAACAGACACTACACTTGATCTTAGCCAAAAAGTCTAAAATGGCTACATTAGGCCAGAATCAACCCAGAAGGAAAAGGAACCTTCTCACCGTACTCATCTTATTACATCTGGAATGACTATCTGGCGCCCCCCCTTCAGCTTGAGGCACCAGCATTCTGTTTCCGATATTAAACTGATCAGAACAAATAATACAAACAGACACTACACTTGATCTTAGCCAAAAAGTCTAAAATGGCTACATTAGGCCAGAATCAACCCAGAAGGAAAAGGAACCTTCTCACCATACTCATCTTATTACATCTGGAATGACTATCTGGCGCCCCCCCTTCAGCTTGAGGCACCAGCATTCTGTTTACGATATTAAACTCATCAGAACAGATACTACAAACAGATACTACACTTGATCTTAGCCAAAAAGTCTAAAATGGCTACATTAGGCCAGAATCAACCCAGAAGGAAAAGGAACCTTCTCACCGTACCCATCTTATTACATCTGGAATGACTAATTGCCTGGTTCCCCCCCTTCAACTTGAGGCACCAGCATTCTGTTTCCGATATTAAACTGATCAGAACAAATAATACAAAAAGACACTACACTTGATCTTAGCCAAAAAGTCTAAAATGGCTACATTAGGCCAGAATCAACCCAGAAGGAAAAGGAACCTTCTCACCGTACCCATCTTATTACATCTGGAATGACTAATTGCCTGGTTCCCCCCCTTCAACTTGAGGCACCAGCATTCTGTTTCCGATATTAAACTGATCAGAACAAATAATGCAAACAGACACTACACTTGATCTTAGCCAAAAAGTCTAAAATGGCTACATTAGGCCAGAATCAACCCAGAAGGAAAAGGAACCTTCTCACCGTACTCATCTTATTACATCTGGAATGACTATCTGGCACCCCCCCCCTTCAGCTTGAGGCACCAGCATTCTGTTTCTGATATTAAACTGATCAGAACAAATAATACAAACAGACACTACACTTGATCTTAGCCAAAAAGTCTAAAATGGCTACATTAGGCCAGAATCAACCCAGAAGGAAAAGGAACCTTCTCACCATACTCATCTTATTACATCTGGAATGACTATCCGGCGCCCCCCCTTCAGCTTGAGGCACCAGCATTCTGTTTCCGATATTAAACTGATCAGAACAAATAATACAAACAGACACTACACTTGATCTTAGCCAAAAAGTCTAAAATGGCTACATTAGGCCAGAATCAACCCAGAAGGAAAAGGAACCTTCTCACCGTACTCATCTTATTACATCTGGAATGACTCTCTGGCGCCCCCCCTTCAGCTTGAGGCACCAGCATTCTGTTTCCGATATTAAACTGATCAGAACAGATACTACAAACATACACTCTACACTTGATCTTACCCAAAAAGTCTAAAATGGCTATACACGCAACAAACACAAATGTCTACCTAGCCGAAACACTGCATTGGCCTCAGCCATGCTTCTTCAGCAGCTCCACTCACTTCTACTGAAGATGGGTTAAAATGTATGACCAATAACTATTCAGGAAAAAAAAAACATCTCTTCTCCCAACATTCTACGTACAAAAACAACCGATAGATAATGTGAGAGATATAGGTCAAAGTAGAGTAGAAAAATGGTCTTCTGTAGGGAATCATTATCAGCAAATGTTATCAGAAGAAATAATTTAACATACGGGGGGGCAGCTTTGGCCTACAAAGAAATCTGTAACTATTCAAAGTATAAACAATCACAGTGAATGACCAAAACCTGTATGGGCGCCATAAAACAATGGCAAGTTTGTCTCTGATTTGATTAAAAAAAATTGTTAAATATGCTAGGAATATTTGAAGAATCTTCGTCCAATTATACAAAAAAAAAATCATCCTAGCCTTATTTTGTTATTTTGTTTGCATAATAATTGGGGGAAAAATTCTATACGCCTCATCTACCCGTCAGACGGGAATAAATCAAATTTATTGTTGTCAAACCCAGACATAGTTTTCAAAAGGACAAATAATTAAAGTGTCTCCCGAAAACTCATCGGACAATGTTATGTCATAAAATGGTCTAAATACCCGGCTCCTCTGCAGATGATGAAATGCTGGACAGCCTGAGACTTGGGCAAGGCGAAGCCAAATTTCCTTAAGGAGCCCCTGAAGAAATATCTGAGTTGTCATCTGTCTCCTGGGGCTGGTGTGACCCAACGAGTCTCAGTGATGAAAAAACAGAGCCGAGATTCCACTGCATGGGGTATCATGGTGTGCCGTGACCTTGGACCTCGTCACATTTATTTCCATAATAATGTTGGTTAATATTACACAAGTGGTATTGACAGCTCAGTTCTCAGGCCAGACAAAGCCTTGAAGGCATTTTCCCTCAACATATACCTGCTGCCACCCAGCTGAATACCATACACAGGATTATAAATCACCCCCTAAAGAGTGTTCTCCGTGTACAATATCAGAATCCACATTTACCTCCCCCAGAGAGAACAGACTCAACAATTTAGGTGGATCTTGGGGCATATCTAAGCCCAAAAACCAAAATTGTGATATATCGCTGATTACTGGTTTTTAGATGTGGTGGCTGTATTCATTTTCTTTTCAGGCTTTTCCCCCTTATTTTTACCTGGAGATCCTGCCAGTAGCACACTTCCTGTCATAGGGTGACAACACACATTCATTGTACTTTATGAAGGAGCAGTGTTGTCACCAACCTCCACCTCCTGAGAGTGACACACTAGGGTGACAACGTTCACGTACTGTACTGTATCTATGTTGTCACCCATATATATAAATGTTTTTTCCACTTTTTGCTCATATTTTATTAACTAATATGTAAACTGTTTGTATATACAGTATCTCACAGAAGTGAGTACACCCCTCATATTTTTGTAAATATTTTCTTCTATCTTTTTATATGACAACACTGAAGAAATGACACTTGTCTACAATGTAAAGTAGTGAGTGTACAGCTTGTATAACAGTGTCAATTTGCTGTCCCCTCAAAATAACTCAACACACAGCCATTAATGTCTAAACTGCTGGCAACAAAAGTGAGTACACCCCTAAGTGAACATTAATGGCTGTGTGTTGAGTTATTTTGAGGGGGCAGCAAATTTACACTGTTATACAAGCTGTACACTCACTACTTTACATTGTAGACAAGTGTCATTTCTTACAAAAAGCATAGCCTCTGATTTATACACATATACAGTGCCTTGAAAAAGTGTTCATACCCCTTGAAATTGTCAACATTTTGTCATGTTACAAACAAAAAACGTAAATGTATTTGATTGGGATTTTATGTGATAGACCAACACAAAATGACCAAGTGGCACATGATTGTGAAGTGAAAGGATAATTATATACGTTTTTAATTTTTTTTTTTACAAACAAATAAACGTAAAATACATTTTCATTTTTGGTTGTAAGGTGACAAAATGTGGAAAATTTCAAGGGGGGTGTATGAATACTTTTTCAAGGCACTGTATGAGGCAGAGGGGTTACTTCTCCCCCCTCCCCCTTCACTGCCTGTTGTGTTCAGAAAGGACTATTGAAAGTTTCAATCAGGGAGAGGGAGTCTGAAAGAAAACAGCTGCTGCCCATTGAAAAAACAATAATGAATTCAGTGTCATCCATAATTATTTTTTTTAATATTGTTTTTTAAATAGAATGATAAAAAAATAGTATTAAACATCAGTTTAAAAATAGTACAAATAAAGGTATACCAACATACCAAAAACAAAACAGAAAATACAATAATAATAATAATAACAACATATACATTTTTTTATCATTTTTTAAAATTAATTTTGCATAAGAAAAAATAGTACAAATCGAGGTATACCAACATACCAAACACAAAACAGAAAATACAATAATTACTGGCACAGCCAGATAGACATACCAATACAAAAACATTTGCAAAAATACTGTGCGTTCACCTTTCAAGACCCGTGAGTGCCTCTCTCTCTTTTGGATTGTATATATACAGCGAGGGGAAAAAAAGTATTTGATCCCCTGCTGATTTTGTACGTTTGCCCACTGACAAAGAAATGATCAGTCTATAATTTTAATGGTCATTTTTTTTTTTAACAGTGAGAGACAGAATAACAACAAAAATATCCAGAAAAACACATTTCAAATAAATTATGAATTGAATTGCATTTTAATGAGTGAAATAAGTATTTGACCCCTTCGCGAAACATGACTTAGTGCTTGGTGGCAAAACCCTTGTTGGAAATCACAGAGGTCAGATGTTTCTTGTAGTTGGCCTCCAGGTTTGCACACATCTCAGGAGGGATTTTGTCCCACTCCTCTTTGCAGATCCTCTCCAAGTCATTAAGGTTTCGAGGCTGATGTTTGGTAACTCGAACCTTCAGCTCCCTCCACATATTTTCTATGGGATTAAGGTCTGGAGACTGGCTAGGCCACTCCAGGACCTTAATGTGCTTCTTCTTGAGCCATTCCTTTGTTGCCTTGGCCGTGTGTTTTGGGTCATTGTCATGCTGGAATACCCATCCACGACCCATTTTCAATGCTCTGGCTGAGGAAAGGCGGTTCTTACCCAAGGTTTGACGGTACATGGCCCCGCCCATCGCCCCTTTGATGTGGTGAAGTTTTCCTGTCCCCTTAGCAGAAAAACACCCCCAAAGCATAATTTTTCCACCTCCATGTTTGACGGTGGGGATGGTGTTCTTGGGGTCATAGGCAGCATTCCCCCTCCTCCAAACACGACATGTAGAGTTGATGCCAAAGAACTTGATTTTGGTCTCATCTGACCACAACACTTTCACCCAGTTCTCCTTTGAATCATTCAGATGTTCATTAGCAAACTTCAGAGGGGCCTGGACATGTACTTTCTTGAGCAGAGGGACCTTGTGGGCACTGCAGGATTTCAGTCCTTCGCGGCGTAGTGTGTTACCAATTGTTTTCTTGGTGACTATGGTCCCACCTTCTTCGAGATCATTGACAAGATTCTCCCGTGAAGTTCTGGGCTGATTCCTTACCGTTCTCATGATCATTGAAACTTCACGAGATGAGATCTAGCATGGAGCCCCAGACTGAGGGAGATTTAAAATTATTTTGTGTTTCTTCCACCAACTGTTGTCACCCTCTCACCAAGCTACTTGGTGATGGTCTTGTAGCCCATTCCAGCCTAGTGTAGGTTTACAATCTTGTCCCTGACATCCTTGGAAAGCTCTTTGGTCTTGTCCATGGTGGAGAGTTTGGAATCTGATTGATTGCTTCTGTGGCCAGGTGTCTTTTATACAGGTAATAAGCTGAGCTTAGGAGCACTCCCTTTAAGAGAGTGCTCCTAAGCTCAGCTTGTTGCCTGTATAGAAAACAACTGGGAGCCGGAAATAGGGGATCAAATACTTATTTCACTCACTTACTTTCACTCACTTTCACTTAAAATGCAAATCGATTTTCATATGTATATATAAAATACATTTAAAAATGTTTTCCAAATTTTGTTAAAATTTTAAAATAAAATAAAAAAAAATTAAGATACATCTCATTTTATTGGAGATTTTCAAATCACATCATATTTTTTTATACCTTTTCATACAACCGACTGTTCGCATTTTTAAAACTCATGCTGTCATTACCAGATTTATGTGAGAATACAGAAACAAAAAAAAAAACTGTAAACAAAGAAACAAGAAAATTTAAATTAAAATAAAAAATAACTAAATTATATTAATATTAAATAATAATTACAATTAAAAAAATACAATTTGTACTCAAAACAGATTTTGGCTTGAGCTGATCACATAAAAAAAAACCCTAAATATATAAAAACTCATATACTAAAAAAAAAAAAAAGATATATCAATAAATCAAAATATATCTCACTTTATTGGAGATTTTCAAATTACAACATATTTTTTTAAACCCTTTCATACAACCGACTGTTCCCATTCACCATTTTTAAAACTCAACCTGTCGTTACCAGAGTCATAATTATGTGACAATACGAAAATAAAAAATAAAAATTAAACCAAGAAACGAGACAATGGAACCGGAATCTATTTCTGAATGGGCCCCTTAAGTCTTCCTCTCTTCCAATTGCAAGGGGAAAATGATCCTGATAGAAAGGGAAACACTTTAAAACAATCTGGATGATGGAGAGACTTTATGCATTGTCGTCTTACTTCCCGGCGGTCGCACAACACAAGCCGGTTATTATATTTTCCACTATTGCTGCCCCCTCTTTGTCCTCGAGTGGTATAGAGAGGCTGGTGGCCTGTGTGCGCCCTGCGAGCGGCAATCCTTTCCAACGCAGCCACTTCTAAGTGCTCACTTCACCGCCTACACCTGCCGCCTTTTGCTGGCTTCGCCAGTAGTGTAAGACCTTCATCAGCATTGAAGATGCGTGGTAGGCAATGAGGTATTGACGGTCATGTAGGAAACTCTTCCTACAAGCAGTGTAAAAAAATGACAGATATGGGGCCGTTTCACATATATCGCTTCTTCAGTTCCCAGTGCCTGAAACATGTTAGATCAAAACCAGTAAGCAATGCAGCAGAGCAACAGAGCCCATGGATTACAGTCTGGATTCTGGTGTACAGGGAATTGAAGATGCCACCTGTCCTGGATTTATAAGGACAGTCCCACGTCTTTCTTGATCCTCTGTCCCACTGACGCTGGTTCGTGGTCCATGTCATGCTTGTTCTTTTTTTCATTTAGGTGTGCTTTTTTTTTTTTTTGGAGGGGGTAGCAAGGGTAGGTTAGTTTATTTAATTTTGGGGGCATCTGTGTGGCGCTATAATGGGTATTATGTTGTGCATTAATGTGCGTTGCTTTAAGGTAGCCCATTAGTGAAAAAAAACCATCAAATTATGAGGCTAATGAGGGTCTGCTTTTTAGCACGAGATCCAGGATTGGTAAAAAGGCTTTTTGTAACTATAAGGAGCCATTTAAAATTGAAATTTCATTGGCAATGGCAATTTTTTCATTGGTCCATTAGTAGGTATGCATATACCACACCCCATGGGATCCCAGTGGAAGCTGGAAATCATTGCAGTAGGCACCACTACTCCAATGATCTCCACTAGCCTCCAGGTCTTGTGCCGAGAGGCTGCCCTGCTGCTTACTGAACTCAAGAGATCGACTCCTCTGCACTGGCGCCATTAAGGGAACACTTTGCATTCAGTCAGCGTTCTCTGATTGGATGAGGTGGGGCTTTGTTGTTACAATCTCCACTATGCCCAATTAGAGAACACTTTGCATTCATTGAGAAAATGCAAAGTGTTCTCTGGATGGTGCCCATGCCAAGCAGGGGACCTTCTGTGTTCATTAAGCAGTTACTTGGCATGGGACCCAGAAGGTACTGGAGATCACTGAAGTAGAAGCACCTACTACAATTATTTCCAGCTTCAACGTGGATACCACAGGTATCAAACAGTCATACTTATATTGGTCCAAGCTGGAGAAATGCAACTATGGAAAAACTGCCATACCTAAACTTCTGCTTTAAGCCCCATTTAACCCTTGAAAACCATCAGAAACCACCTCAATTTGACCTTCCTCATTGACTCCAATGCTTGTCACGTATCCTAAACCTCAGGAACCACCTAAAGCCCATTGCACCATTAAAACCCACCCAGAACCACCTTCATTTGGCCTTTTTCATGCTCGTCATCTACTAATGACTGCCACTTAGAGAGACTGGGTTCAAAGATGTTCTGCAGGAATCAATGTTGATTTACTGCAACACAGACTATGTGAATCTGGTCTCAGTAATCTCTGTATATTGCTGTATTATTTATTTATTTATTTATTTATTTTTGCATATTTTCTTTGTGTTCAAAAAATTTCAAAAATATAAAAAGTAAAATTATGAAGCTAATGAGGGGCCATTTTTTTGGCACAAGATCAGTTCCAATATTGTATCAAATGTAGCTTCCCAAACCCTCATGAACCATATAAAGCACAATTAAAAACCACCAAGAACCCCGTTCTTCATTCACCCCAATGTTTGTCATCTACTAACGATAGCCAGAGAATGGTTCCAAGGATGTCTTGATGGAATATATGTCAATGTTATGGTTATGCATACGTTACCAAGAAACAACATTGTGAATACTGCCTGAGCGTTCTTTGTTTTTTTTTTTTCTTTTTTAAATATTGTTGCATTAAAATTTTGTTAGCTTTCCTCTTTTTGTGTGTGTTAAAAATGGCAATAGTCTAAAACCTAAAGAAAAACATAAAATTATGAGGCTAATAAAAGGTTTTTCTGTGTGTTTTTTTTTCCTTTTTTTATTTATTGTATAATTTGTTTTGTTTTATATCTTTTATTTGTAATAAAAAAAAATGCAAAAAAAAAAATATAATAAAAATAAATATGAACATAAAATAATGAGGCTAATGAGGGACCTTTTTGGCACAATATCAGATCCAAGATCATTACAAAAAGTAGTTTCCTTAAGGCTGCATTCACATCTAAGTGAACGTGCACAAGAAATTGTGCGATGAAAACACAAATTTTGATGCCCAAAGAGATGCAGAAGCTTCTTTAGCACATTTGTAGCACATGTTTACACAACGCTAGTTGTGAACCCAGCCAAATCCTCAGGAACCATTTAAAGACCCATGCACCCTTTAAAGCAAACAAAAACAACCAAAATTTGGCCCCCCTCATTGACCCCAATGTTTGTCATCTACTAATGACTGCCACTTGGAGAGACTGGGTCTAAGGCTGTTCTGAAGGAACCAATGTCTTTGTATTGCACATAACCATGAGAGTGTGCATGCATTACCCATTCATTTCCAATGTCATGCCAACACAAACTCACTCTCAAAACAAATGCACCCGACCCACCGCACCGGAAAATTGAAATCAGGTGAGTTTTTATTGCCCGTATATTGTTCATTGAGGGCCTATAGAAAATACCTGGGCCTTTGCACCATTAGCATTGGAATGGCGTGGTCAGGGCTGCTAAAGCCAGTGTCCAAAAATTACTGCAAAAGGAAAAGAATAAGTCAGGTGTGTTTTTCTTGGTCCTTGGTTGCCCATTGAGGGCCCACAGAAAATGAGTGGGTCTGGAGGAGCCGGTGTTCCAAAATGCCTGCAAATGTAAAACATTAAGTCAGGGGGAGTTCTTCTTGACCCTTGGTTGCCTTTTGAAGTCCTACAGAAAATGAATGGGCCCCTGCACCATTAGCATTGGAACCCCATGTTCAGGGCTGAAGGAGCCGATGTTCCAAAATGACTCCAGATGGAAAGAAATTAAGTTAGGTGAGTTTTTTTTGGTCCTTGGTTGCCCATTGAGAGCCTTCAGAAAATGACAGGACCCCTGCACCATTAGCATTGGAATGGCATGTTTGGGTCTGGAGAAGCCCGTGTCCCAAAATGACTACAAATGGAAAACATTAAGTCAGGTGAGATCTTCTTGGCTCTTGGGCCTCTGCACCGTTAGCATTGGAACGTCATGTTCAGGGCTAGAGGAGCCGCTGTTCCAAAATGACTCCAGATGGAAGGAAATTAAGATAGGTGAGTCTTTCTTGGTCCTTGGCTACCCATTGAGAGCCTTCAGAAAATCACTGGACCCCTGCACCATTAGCATTGGAATGGCATGTTTGGGTCTGGAGGAGCCGGTGTCCCAAAATGCCTGCAAATGTAAAACATTAAGTCAGGTGAGTTCTTCTTGACCCTTGGTTGCCTATTGAAGGCCTACAGAAAATGAGTGGGCCCTTGCACCATTAGCATTGAAATGGCATGTTCAGGGCTGGAGAAGCCAGTGTCCCAAAATGACTGCAAACGGTAAACACTAAGTCAGGTGAGATCTTCTTGGCCCTTGGGCCTCTGCACCGTTAGCATCGGAACGCTGTGGTCAGGGCTAGAGGAGCCGGTGTTCCAAAATGACTCCAGATGGAAAAAAAATTAAGTTAGGTGAGTTTTTCTTGGTCCTTGGTTACCCATTGAGAGCCTTCAGAAAATTACTGGACCACTGCACCATTAGCATTGGAATGGCATGTTTGGGTCTGGAGGAGCCAGTGTTCCAAAATTACTGCTAATGGAAAAAAATAAAGTCAGGTCAGTTCGTCTTGGCCCTTGGTTGCCTATAGAGGGCCTACAGAAAATGACTGGGCCCCTGCACCATTAGCATTGGAATGGCATGTTTAGCGCTAGAAGAGGCTGTGTTCCAAAATGACTCCAAATGGAAAAAATTAAGTGAGATGAGTTCTGCTTGACCCTTGTTTGGTTGCCCATAGAGGGCCTACAAAAAAAATCACTGGGCCCCTGCACCATTAGCATTGAAATGGCATGTTTAGCGCTAGAAGAGACTGTGTTCCAAATTGACTTCCAAATGGAACAAATTAAGTGAGATGAGTTCTGCTTGACCCTTGTTTGCCCGTTGAGGGCCTACAGAAAATGACTGGGTCCTTGCACCATTAGCATTGGAATGCCTTGTTCAGTGCCGGAGGAGTCGGTGTCCCAAAATGACTGCAGACTGACATGAACTTCCCGTCTGAGGTTGTGAATGAATTGATGACCTTGATTTATCGCTCGCGCTTAGCCCAAGTGCCCATACAAGAGGCTCCTCGTCTACTATTGACTGCCACTTGGAGAGACTGGGTCCTTGGGTCCACACGACAAGGGGGGAGGGTTGGGGGGGGTAGGGGGTCATGTCTGCAGTGAGAATCCTGCAGGGTAGACTTCCCCAGATAGAGAAATGAGAACGGTGACAGGCCGTGAAATCCACATGAATAGGCCTCACCCAGTCAAATCCGTGGGACATGTCTGAAAGATAACTAAATTAGCCCCCCCACCCCTCCTCCACCAAGTGACACTAGAAGCTGCTAGAGAGGGACCCCACTTAAAATATTCAGGACGGGAGTCGAGGGCAGAGTCTGGGCAAGGATCAAAGGCACTATCTGCTTGTGAAAGGCCCACCTCGCGTCATCCCTTGAAAGCCTTTCTTCGCATTGTATTAAGATTCCAATCACAATTTAGCGGCTCCTCCGGGTGCTTGGCTTGAGGACGAATTTAGGACAATTTAGAAAGTTTCCCGGGGAAGGGGGCACCTCTCATGACCCGGACTCGTCAATCACGCCACGCACTGTTTTTTGGTGGGAAATGTGAAAATGTGAAAACAGGCATTCCTATGCAGCAGAAGCCGATTATTGGAGAGCTGAAAATTACCGTCTGGGGGGGTGGGGGATGGCTAAAGCTGGCTAACGATTTATATCTGTTTGCTCAGATTTGGCGCTCCTCCTTCCTTGCACTGGTTTTACAGGACAAATATCCAAATGCTAGTGATATTTTTAAAAAAAATCTTTACATTTTCCATTACATATTAGACACGGGAACGTCATCACTGGATCTCTGTGGTTCTCTATGCAACGTAGGCACCTCATTGCTGGTGGGAGGGGACAGAATGGTGCTGTATACATAAATTATATGAGCCCAAGTTTAGTTTCTAGCACCACATCCCAAGAAAGAATGTTTAGAACCAAAGAGGGTGGGGATTTTTAAGGTGCAAATCAGTTAGATAGATACCAAATATTTTTGTATAAAAAGATTTTTACTTTAGTAGGAAAATACAATAAAATATTTTTTTCACATAAAAATGTAAAAAGGAGATTTATACGTAGAAGTGCCACATGTATTTAATTGCAAATACAGTAACACAGCAAAAACGATGTACTACTCAACATGTTTCGCCCATCTGTCGGGCTTCCTCAGGGGATGCTGGTCACATGCAGAATACACTGCCTTCTAGCGAAAAACATATAACAATAGTTGTATATTAGAACAGGACATGAGTACAGAAAATATGGATTCATTTATTCCAATTACATGCATGTGCATCTTGGCTGTCACAATGCGATTGCCTACCTGTATCTCCTAGAAGGGGGGGGGGGAACCAGAGGAGAACGGGGTAGGTCTGCCAGGGTAAGTGCTGCCGCCGTACCGAGAGAGCCCCGTGCTGTATACATAGTTGCCAACATCGCGAGAATTTTTTTTCTTGCAGAAAGGCAGTGTAGGGGTTGCAGTATGTTAATTAGGGGTGGGGCATCTATTTAAGTGGGTGTGTCTGGCATTTAAAAAATTAGCGACAGCGAAAATGGGTGCGTGGTTAAAATTACACTAAAAATATTGAGCATGACTTAAAGGGGGTGTTGGTAAATAGAGTCAGTTTACATCCGCCTGTCCATAGGGATGCATGGACCTTCCCATCAGGTCCGCCTGAAAAACTGACCGGCAGACCTGATTGGACCCGCTGTGTGATAGGGACCTTAGTGATGGGATCAGCAAGGAGTGACTGGGAGAAAAAAAGAATTAAAACTGCACTGGCCACTTTCTCACAGTCAGGGCAGTGCTACATAAAAACAGGAGATACCATCTTTGTCAGCTAACAGCACTTTTTTTTTACTTCTATCTAAAAGTCTAAAAGATAGAAGTAAAAGAATGCTGATAGCTGACATGTAGAACTGACTGAGAAACTGGCCAGTGCAGTTTTAAACCCAATTTCTCACAGTCCAGTGACTGCTGTTGGATAAAAAAAACCTTTATCTTTGAAGTCCCCCTTTACCATCAGTGCAGCTTATCAGTGCCCATCAGTGCAGCCTATCAATGCCCATCAGTGCAGTCTCATCAGTGCCCATTGGTGCAGTCTCATCAGAGTAGTCTCATAAGTGCAGCCTCATCACACAAATCTCATCAGAGCAGCCTCATCAGTGCCCATCAATTCAGCCTATCAGTGCCCATCAGTGAAGTCTCATCAGTGCCCATCAGTGCAGCCTATTAGTGCAGTCGCATCAGTGCCCATCGGTGCAGATTCATCTGTGCAGTCTCATCAGTGTCATCTCATCAGAGCAGCCTCATCAGTGCCCATCAATGCAGCCTATAAGAGCAGCCTCATCAGTGCCCATCAATGCAGCCTGTCAGTGCCCATCAGTGCAGTCTCATCAGTGGCCATCAGTGCAGCCTATTAGTGCAGTCTCATCAGTGCAGTCTCATCAGTGCCCATCGGTGCAGTCTCATCAGTGCAGTCTCATCAGTGCCCATCAGTGCAGCCTATTAGTGCAGTCTCATCAGTGCAGTCTCATCAGTGCTCATCGGTGCAGTCTCATCAGTGCCCATCGGCGCAGTCTCATCAGTGTCCATCAGTGCAGCCTCATCAGAGTAGTCTCATCAGTGCAGCCTCATCAGTGTAGTCTCATCAGTGCCATCTCATCAGTGCTGTCTCATCAGAGCAGTCCCATTAGAGCAGTCTCATCAGAACCATCTCATCAGAGCAGTCTCATCAGTGCAGTCTCATCAGTGCAGACTATAAGAGCATGTCTCATCAGTGCAGTCTATAAGAGCAGTCTATCAGAGCAGTCTCATCAGTGCAGTCTATAAGAGCAGTCTATCAGAGCAGTCTCATCAGTGCAGTCTATAAGAGCAGTCTATCAGAGCAGTCTCATCAGTGCAGTCTCATTAGAGCCATCTCATGAGAGCAGTCTCATCAGTGCAATCTCATAAGACCAGTTTCATTAGTGCCCATCAATGCAGCCTATTAGTGCCCATCAGTGCAGCCTCATCAGAGTAGTCTCATCAGTGCAGTGTCATCAGTGCAGTCTCATTAGAGCAGTTTTATCAGAGCCGTCGCATCAGAGCAGCCTCATCAGTGCCCATCAATTCAGCCTATCAGTGCCCATCAGTGAAGTCTCATCAGTGCCCATCAGTGCAGCCTATTAGTGCAGTCGCATCAGTGCCCATCGGTGCACTTTCATCAATGCCCATCTGTGCAGCCTCATCTGTGCAGTCTCATCAGTGTCATCTCATCAGAGCAGCCTCATCAGTGCCCATCAATGCAGCCTATAAGAGCAGCCTCATCAGTGCCCATCAATGCAGCCTATCAGTGCCCATCAGTGCAGTCTCATCAGTGCCGCCTATTAGTGCAGTCTCATCAGTGCAGTCTCATCAGTGCCCATCGGTGCAGTCTCATCAGTGCAGTCTCATCAGTGCCCATCAGTGCAGCCTATTAGTGCAGTCTCATCAGTGCAGTCTCATCAGTGCCCATCGGTGCAGTCTCATCAGTGCCCATCGGCGCAGTCTCATCAGTGTCCATCAGTGCAGTCTCATCAGAGTAGTCTCATCAGTGCAGCCTCATCAGTGCAGTCTCATCAGTGCCATCTCATCAGTGCTGTCTCATCAGAGCAGTCCCATTAGAGCAGTCTCATCAGAACCATCTCATCAGAGCAGTCTCATCAGTGCAGTCTCATCAGTGCAGTCTATAAGAGCAGTCTATCAGAGCAGTCTCATCAGTGCAGTCTATAAGAGCAGTCTATCAGAGCAGTCTCATCAGTGCAGTCTCATTAGAGCCATCTCATGAGAGCAGTTTCATCAGTGCCATCTCATGAGAGCAGTCTCATCAGTGCCATCTCATAAGACCAGTTTCATTAGTGCCCATCAATGCAGCCTATTAGTGCCCATCAGTGCAGCCTCATCAGAGTAGTCTCATCAGTGCAGTGTCATCAGTGCTGTCTCATCAGAGCAGTCCCATCACTGCAGTTTCATCAGTGCAGTCTCATTAGAGCAGTTTTATCAGAGCCGTCGCATCAGAGCAGTCTCATCAGTGCAGTCTCATCAGAGCAGGCTATCAGTGCAGTATATCAGAGCAATCGGTCCAGAGGAATCAGTCTGGGGGTATGATCAGAATGTAGGAATCTGGAAGGGGGGAATCTGGAGGTGTGATCAGAGTGGGGGTAGTATTTGGGGGGGGTGATCAGAGTTGGGGTATCTAGAGGGTGATCAGAGTGGGGGGGGGGGGTATCTGGGGGTGTGATTAGAGTGGGGGGTATCTGAGGGTGTGATCAAGGTGGGGGTATCTGGGGTGTGTGATCAGAGTGGATGGGGTATCTGGGGTTTTGATCAGGGTCGGAGTGGTATCTGGGGGTGTGATCAGAGTGGGGGTAGTGAGGGGGGTGATCAGAGTGGAGGGATCTGGTAGGGGGATCTGTGGTGTGAGCAGAGTGGAGGGATCTGTGGTGTGATCAGAGTGGAGGGATCGGTACGATCTATAGGTGTGATCAGGGATCTGGTGTGGAGTGGAGGGATCTGGTGGGGGACTTGGGGGTGTGATCGGAGTGGAGGAGTGGGGGTGGGTATCTGGGGGTGTGATCAGACCGGAGGGATCTGGTGGGGAATCTGGGGGTGTGATCAGAGTGGAGGGATCTGGTGGGGAATCTGGGGGTGTGATCAGAGTGGAGGGATCTGGTGGGGAATTTGGAGGTGTGGTCAGAGTGGAGGGATCTGGTGGGGAATTTGGAGGTGTGGTCAGAGTGGAGGGATGGGGTGATCTGGATGTGTGATTAGAGTGTAGGAATTTGGGAGAGGGATATCTGGAAGTGTGATCAGAGTGGAGGATTAGAGTGTGTGTGTGTTGGGGGGAGGGGCATCTGGGGGGTGTGACCAGAGTGGGGGGGTACCTGGTGGGTGTGATCAGAGTGGGGGTATCTGGGGTGTGATAAGAGTGCGGGGGTATCTGAGGTGCGATAAAAGTGGGGGGGGGTATCTGGGGGTGTGATCAGAGTGGGGAGGGGTGTCTGGGGGGGTGATCAGGGTGGGGGTATCTGGGGGTGTGATCAGAGTGGAGGGGGTATCGGGGGGTGTGATCAGAGGGGGGGGGGTGATCAGATTGGGGGTATCTGGGGGTGTGATCAAAGTGGGGGGGTATCTGGGGTGTGTGATCAGTGTGGAGAGGGTATCTTGGGGTGTGATCAGAGTAGCGGTAAAGGGGGGTGATCAGGGTGGGGGTATCTGGGGGGGTGATCAGAGTGGGGGGTATCTAGGGGTGTGACCAGAGTGGGAGTATGTGGGGGTGATCAGGGTGGGGGTATCTGGGGGGGGTGATCTGAGTGGGGGGTATCTGGGGGGGGTGATCTGAGTGGGGGGTATCTAGGGGTGTGACCAGAGTGGGGGTATGTGGGGGTGATCAGGGTGGGGGTATCTGGGGGGGGGGGGGGTGATCTGAGTGGGGGGTATCTGGGGGGGGTGATCTAAATGTGGGGGGTATCTAGGGGTGTGACCAGAGTGGGGGTATGTGGGGGTGATCAGGGTGGGGGTATGTGGGGGGGTGATCAGAGTGGGGGGGTATCTGGGGGTGTGATCAGGGTCAGAGTGGTGTCTGGGGGTGTGATCAGAGTAGGGGTAATGGGGGGTGATCAGGGTGGGGGTATCTAAAAACCCACAAGTTAGGTGGTGTAAATCACTTGTCCTGGGAGCTGACAACTCAACATAACCCAACCCAACCCAACTCAACCCAACATAACCCACGCCACGCCACTGCCTGCAGGAACAAGAGGAAGTAAGCAGAAATCCCTCCAAAGTGAGGGAAATGCCCTCTGGTCACCAGACCCCAATAGTGAAAGTGAATCTCCCCAGATAGGACACAGACAATAATCAAAGCCTGACAGGGGCTCTAACCCTTTACTAAACAAAAAAAAACGTTTTGAGGTTTAGATACACTTTCATTCTTTATGCTCTGAGGCCCATCCTCTTCTAAAGGAATGCAGACTCTGCAGGATTTCTGGTTCTATTGGGTTTTGCTCAGGTGGTGGTGATAACGAGGGACGACCCGCCCATCCATGGAAGTCTGAGAAAGGACAAGGTGCAACAAGAAGAAGATTCTTTGGAACACAAAAGGTAAGAAAATATTGAAAAAAAAAAAACAAAACATTTTTGGGAATTAATTTTAGCAGTACATTGTGGGCGGTCCCCAAGTAATTAAAGTTGCACTTCTGTTTGGTAATAAGCAATATTTTTATTTAGTTATGAAACTTGGTTTTATTTATGAGGAACGTTCCATATCACAATGGCTAAATCTGTGTCTGTAGTGCGTGTTCAGACCCCGGGGCCCCTTTCACTCTTGTAGGACCTGAAAGTCACGTGACTTAGAAGCAATGCCTGTGTAATCTCGAGGTCTGGGGCCCTCAAGTCGCATCAAAGTCACACCAAAGTAGTGCAGGGACTACTTTTGAAGTCGCACAGATATGAACGGTCCTCGTTGGAAATCATGGGGTAGGACTTGTCATGCGACTTGCAGTGCTAAGTCGCCCAAGTGTGAAAGGGGCCTTTAATTCCATAAATAATACACATGATGTTCAATTTTTACTCCAGGAGTATATATTGAGTTTGGACATTCTAGAGACTTGCTTACATAATACATTACAATTTAACTAAACCCATTAGATTTTGGTTGTCTTACACTAGGGATGCTGAAGTCACTATGACAAGCCTGGGTTCACCCAGGAGAACGGTGGGGGGGGGAACCACATGTGATTCAGACACGAATCGCACCACATTCCTGTTCAAACTGATTTAAATTCTTTACCGTACGATTTTTATTTTTTTTTATTATTTATTTTTGAATATATATATGTAATATATTTATTATTATTAATTTTTTTTTTTTTTGATTTTTTATTTTATTTTTTTGAGCCCATTAATCTTGTATGAATCGCACCGCAAAGTAATCAGTACTCGGTATCGCCGATGACTTGTCTGAAAGTATTGGCCCTCTTACTCGCCGATTAACCGCTTGCGGACCGCCCACCATGGATATACGTCGCTATTTTGATGTTATATACCATTGTTATGGCAGCAGATAGCTGCCATAACCCCGGTATTTTTATTCACGGTGGGTGGTCTGCTTTAGGATAAAATTGGTCTTGGTGGCAGATTCGCCGCAAGATCACTTTTATCAGCGACGGGAGAGGTGCCGACGCCTCCCGCCACGTCCTGGTCATCTCCGACGCTTACCGGAGACGATCCGATCTTTTCCCCTGATGGACAGGAAGTTGAGTGAGGGAATGATGGCACTTCTGCCCAACGGCCTTAAAGGGAGAATTTTTTATTTATTTTTCTATTTAATAAAATATGTATTTTTCTATTTTTTATTATTATTATTAATAATAAAAAAAGGTGTGTGTGTGTGTGTGTGTGTGTATATGTGTGTGTGTATATATATATATATATATATATATATATATAAAATTTTTTTATGCTTTTTAGTGTAAATATGAGTAGACAGTGCTGAATGAAAAAATTTGTTTCGATTCGTTATGTACATTAAATTAGTTTAGTTAAATTTGTTTTATTCGGTTCCGGAATTAGTTTTGTTTATTCGTTTTCAGATCAATTTGAAACTTTTTTTTTTATTGAAATTGAATAGTCTTTTGAATCAAATTCGAATAGTTTTCGAATTTCCAAAAAGAATAAAATAGAATAAAAAGATAAAGGAATAGAATAGAAAAAAACTATTTTTTTCTATTCTATTCCTTTATTTTCTATTCTATTTTATGCTCTTTGGAAATTGGAAAACTATTTAAATTTGAAAAGTATTCGTAAAGTATTCAAAAACTATTTGAATTTCGTCTGAATTTTTTTTTACTATTCTAATTTGGAAATTTGTCCAAATTTTAATTTGGAATGAAACGAACTACACATGTCTACATATGAGATCCGAGGTCTTTTTTTGACCCCCAGATCTCACATTAAAGAGGTCCTGTCATGCCCTATTCCTATTAACAAGAGATTACATTCCTTGTAATAGGAATAAAAGTGATCCAAATGTTTTTTTTTTTTTTTAAAGGGACAGTGTAAAAATAAAAGTAAACTAAATAAGAAAAAAAAAAATTTAACCTCCCCGTCCCTCCGAGCTCGCGCACAGAAGCAAACGCATACGTAAGTCGCGCCCGCATATGTAAAAGGTGTTCAAACCACACATGTGAGGTATCACCTCGATCGTTAGAGCGAGAGCAATAATTCTAGCACTAGACCTTCTCTGTAACTCAAAACTGGTAACCTGTAGAAATTTTCAAAACGTCGCCTATGGAGATTTTTAAGGGTCAAAGTTTTTCGCCATTCCACAAGCGGTTGCAATTTTGAAGCGTGACATGTTGGCGTAACGTTATCTTTCACAATGTAGCAATGGGCTAACTTTTTACTGATTTCTTTTTTTTTTTTTTTTTATTCAAAAAGGTGTATCCCCCCCCCCAAAAAAATTGCGGTTGTAAGACCGCTACACAAATACGGTGTGACATAATGTATTGCAACAACCGCCATTTTGTTCTTTTTTTATTTTTGCACACCAATTTGTGATTTGCGGGCAGAATCCTGGCACTATTGCCCACAAACGCCCAGATGTAAACAGGGTTTTGGGTGTGAATGCAGCCTTAATGTATCTTTTGTAATTGTTACAATGTTGCAGCAAGTGTCACTGCAGATCTGTCTGTCCTGAGATCTTTTAAATAGAAATAAAAGCAAAACTTATTTTTAAGTTTTTGAATAAGCGAGCGTTATAAACCCCTGTTCGGTCCCCCCCCCCCCCAATCTGTGTCCCATTGGGGAGATTACCCTTCACTTCCTGTCCCATAACCACAACAGGAAGTGAGAGGAAATCCTTGGTTGTCATCAGAATTAGTGTCCCCATTGGAAGATTTCCCCCTCCAATCCTGTTCTGGTGACAACCCGAAATATGGGATTTTCTTTCACTCTCTGTGATGACGATCACCAGGACAAATAGAGAGGCGGGACACAGACAGCAATAAAACACTGACAGGGGTTCTAATCCCTCTTCACTCTATCCAAAACAAAAAAAAGAAAAGGTTTTGCCTGTAGTTCTACATTAACAGGAGCTGCAGCAAATCAGAAGAAGGTTGTGTTGTTTTAAGTCATGCTGGATTCTAATCTGTGTGATGTGCATTTTATATGAGTTTTAGGTGCTTTGTCATTGAACTCTAAACAACATGCAACACGGTGAAAGATGCACCACATTGGATTTTTTTGGTAATGTACCACAACTAAAAGGCACAAGTGTGATTGAGGCCCAATCCCCCCCAAGAGGTTCTTGTAATGGACATTACTGGGTTCAATGAGGTTCTTGTAATGGACATTACTGGGTTCAATGAGGTTCTTGTAATGGGCATTACTGGGTTCAATGAGGTTCTTGAAATAGGCATTACTAAGGTCAATGAGGTTCTTGTTTTGGGCATTACTGGAATGTAAATGTTCTCCTACTGGGCATTACTGGAGTTGGAGAGGTTCTTGAAAGGGGCATTACTGGGCTCATAGAGGTTCTTGTAATGGGAAATACTGGGCTCGTAGAAGTTCTGGTATTGGCATTACTGGGGTCAATGAGGTTCTGGTAATGGGGCATTACTGGGGTCAATGAGGTTCTGGTAATGGGCATTACTGGGGTCAATGAGGTTCTTGTAATGGGCATTACTGGGGTCAATGAGGTTCTTGTAATGGGCATTACTGGGGTCAATGAGGTTCATGTAATGGGCATTACTGGGGGCAATGAGGTTCTTGTAATGGGCATTACTGGGGGCAATGAGGTTCTTGTAATGGGCATTACTGGGGGCAATGAGGTTCTTGTAATGGGCATTACTGGGGGCAATGAGGTGCTTGTAATGCGCATTACTGGGGGCAATGAGGTTCTTGTAATGCGCATTACTGGGGTCAATGAGGTTCTGGTAATGGGCATTACTGAGGTTTGTAGAGGTTCTTGCAATGGTACATTACTGGGGTCATAGAGGTTCTTGTAATGAGTATTACTAGGGTATTACAGTTTCTTGTAACGGGGGCATTACTGGGGTCAATGAGGTTCTTTTAATAGACATTATTGGGAACGTAAAAGCTCTTGTAATGGGCATTACTGAGGTCATAGAGGTTCTTGTAATGGGCAATACTGGAGTGTTGATGTTTTTGTAATTGGTATCACTAGGGTTTTAGAGGTTCGTGTAATGGGCATTACTGGGTCAATGAGATTCTGGTAATTGGCATTACTGGGATTTGTGGAGGTTCTTACAACGGGCATTACTGAGGTCATAGAGGTTCTTGTAATGAGTATCATTAGGGTTTTACAGGTTCTCATAATGGGTATTACTGGGGTTGCAGAGGTTCTTGTAATGAGTATTACTGGGGTCAATGAGGTTCTTTTAATAGACATTACAGGGAAGGTAAAGCTTTTTGTAATGGGTATCGCTAGGGTTTTAGAGGTTCTTGTAATGGGTATCACTAGGGTTTTAGAGGTTCTTGTAATGGGCATTACTGGGTCAATGAGGTTCTGGTAATGGGCATTACTGGGATTTGTAGACGTTCTTACAACAGGCATTACTGTGGTCATAGAGGTTCTTGTGTGTCTTTAGGGTTATACAGGTTCTCATAATGGCCATTACCAGGGTTGTAGAAGTTACTGAAATGGGCATTGCTGGGGTGTTGATGTATTTGTATTGGGTATCACTAGGGCTTTAGAGGTTCTTGTAATGGGCATTACTGGGGTCAGTGAGGTTCTTGTAAAGGGCATTACTGGTTCACAAAAGTTCATGTAATGGGTATCACCAGAGTCTTAGAGGTTCTTGTAATGAGAAATACTGGGTTCATAGAGGTTATTGTAACGGCATTACTGGGGTCAATGAGAATCTTGTTTTGGGCATTACTGGGGACGTAAAGGTTCTCACACTGGGCATTACTGGAGTTGTACAGGTTCTTGAAAGGGTCATTACTGGAGTCATAGGTATTTTTGTAATGGGCATTACTGGGATCACAAAAGTTCATGTAATGGGTATTACTAGGGTTCATAGAGGTCCGGTAATGGGCATTACTGGGATGTTGGTTTTTGTAATGAGTATCACTAGTGGTTTAGAGGTTCTTGTAATGGGCATTACTGGAGTTGTAGAGGTTCTTCAAAGGAGCATTACTGGGGTCATAGAGGTTCTCATAATGGGCATTACTGGGGTGACAAGTTCTGGTAATGGGCATTGCTGGGTTCATAGCGGTTCTAGTAATGGGCATTACAGGGGACGTGGATCATGCACTCTGTCTGCTGCAGGCCCTTTAGAGTGGATCTAGCATCAGATCTATTTTTTTCATGTGTCACAATTCCACCTATTTATTTCCTCTCACAGAGACTATAGTATTCCCCCTGACATTACCTTTGTCTCTAAAAGGACGGCGCCATCTTTTGTTGGGACAGTATCCATGGTCACCACCATCTACTTCCTGGACTGAGAGGCTGACTCCTGGTGCTTGACACAGATCAGCCCCTACTGCAGCCTCTCAGCTTGTGGCTACAAAGTTACAATGTACAGCCTGTGTGATCATTGGGGGTGGGGAGAAGTGACTGATGACCTCATCTCAGCCTAGGCAAAGTCCCTAGACTGGACCTCAAGGATGGCTTTTTAGTGATAATAGATGGAGGGCAGGGCCTACCAGGGCCCCTCCCACAGCTCTGCTCTTTCTCTCCTTGTGCAGGGTGATCTTGTCTCCGCCCCCTCCTGTAGTTCTTTACCGTGGGTGGGGTCTGCCAGGGCTCCTCCTACAGCTCTTCTCTCTCTCCTAGTGCAGGGTGACTGGTCTTGTCTCCTCCTCCTGCCAGGTGGGTGAGGCCTGCCAGGGCCCCTCCCACAGCTCTGCTCCCTCCGTGTGCAGGGTCACTGGTCTTGTCTCCGCCCCCCTCCTGTAATTCTCTACAGTGGGTGGGGCCTGCCAGGGTCCCTCCCACAGCTCTGCTCTCTGCACAGGCTATGTACAGCCCAATGATGATGTCACAGCTACTTTTACAAGGTAATATCTGGGTTTGTACTGCATTTGAGGCACACAAAGTGGATTTATATCCTTTGTGGCTATTGAGGAATAGATTTAAATAAAAGATTGTTGAGCGAAAATAATTCAGCGCCGTCTCTACCTCTCCTCCCCCCACCCCCCCTCCTCGTCGAATTATGTTTAACCGCTAAACTCCAGCTGCACCGTAACATTAATCACAGCATGGATGGCCGCTTGATCCTTCGCCAGCACGGCTCAGCCTTTCTCACATCAGCTGGAGCGGCTCCAAGACGCCGAGATGAAAATGCATGGCAGGGGGGTTTGGCCTAGAGCGGCTACGCCGGGGAGAGTGAAGAATGGGGGACGCCGCTTCCATTGGAGACAATGGAAGGAAAACCCTAATTCTGCCGGATAGGAAAAAGCGGTAGAGCTGGGAAATTCCTGGCAGTGAAGGAGTTCAAAAGCCCTCGCCAGGTTCAGAGAGGTGAAGGCTGGAGGAGAAAAAAGGCTTCGAAAGATGGGAAGGAGAACGATGGATGGAGGACGATGGATGGAGCTGTGCGGGGTGCTTTACTGCCCCTAATGGCCAGTCTGGAGTACTGCAGTGCCCTGAGTGCACACTATAAAAAAGGGAACTGCAATGGGCCCAATAAATGAGCAGCAGCGGGACATTAAAATAGCGCAGGTTGCGACATTTATACTAGTGAGCCAAAAAAATAAAAATGAATGGCAATACATGTTCTTGTGGAATTCGTCGTGCGTCAGAATTCGGACATCATGTAAATGTCGCAATTTGTACGCCGTATCGATTGCATTGTATTGTAAGACCACTTTTAAACTATAGTCAGTGCAATTTTTCTATTATCTATAATTTTTTCTATTATTATTATTATTAATAATATATATATATAAAATTCATTTAATAATATTTTTTTTTTTCTGATGCAATTTGGCATCACTGATAGTTTTGTCATCAAGGTTTTTATTGAAAAAACTATTTTTTATACATCTTTTTACATGCTTGCTGTGTTCTATTTCGGTGTATTATAATACATTCTATTACATTTTTTACTTCTATGGACTATCTGCACTGCAGCCTTCAACAGCTGCCAAGATAAATTCTCAGCCCTATACAGAGCGCTAGACGTGCAAATTCGTTTTTCGGCAAAATTTTGACATATTCGTTAAATCAGGAAACATCCGAATTAACGAGAGACCCTTTAACAAATATTTTTTCAAAAATTTTTTTTCTAATAGAAAATCTGAAAGAACAAAACTTTTGGCTAATTTCTATTATTAAAATATTATGTTTATTAACCGTTATTTATAGTTTATTATCTATTATTATTATTATTATTATTATTATTATTATTATTATTATGTTACGTTCCATTCGTTTAGATGCGGAATTCGTTATTTCGGATAATTCATAACTTCGGATAAATTCGTTACGTTCACTAACAGCCATATTTGAAAGGAAATTCCAATTCCTATAATTTAATAGTTTAGAATTATTATTAATTATAATAGTTCTAAACTATTAAATTATAGGCATTGGAATTTCCTTTCAAATATGGCTGTTAGGCCCCTTTCACACTGGGGCGGTGGGGGCGTCGGGGGTACAACAGCGCTATTTTTAGCGCTGCTGTACCGTCCTTGCAGCGGTATTCGGCCGCTAGCAGTGCGGTTTTAACCCCTGCTGGCGGCCGAAAAAGGGTTAAAACCCCTCGTACAGCGCGGCTATAGCCGCGGTATTGCCGCGGTATAGCCGCGCTGTCCCATTGATTTCAATGGGCAGGAGCGGTTTAGGAGCTGTGAATACACCGCTCCTTCACCGCTCCAAAGAAGCGGTTTGCAGGGACTTTTTTCACCGTCCTGCCAGCGCACCGCTTCAGTGTGAAAGCCCTCAGCCTTTCACACTGAACAAACAGTGGAGGCTGTTTAGGGACGGTTTGCAGGCGGTATTTTTAGCGCAATACCGCCTGCAAACCGCCTCAGTGTGAAAGGGGCCTTAGTGAACGTAACGAATACTAATTTATCCGAAGTTATGAATTAGCCGAAATAACGAATGCTGCATCTAAACGAATGGAACGTAACCAATTAATAATAATAATAAAAGTTAGAAGCTTAAAATCATAATGAATGGTCTGAAAAAAGAAAAAGTGCACAGTGCATGTGTCTACAAAGTGCAGCGTCAGACCTGCCTCATAGACTTGCGTTGGGAGAAGGGAGCCATAAAGCACAACCACTGTGTGTAACACTCAGGGTTTGTTCTCATCAATTGTTGAAGGGTGGTAAAACTCTGCAGTTGAGCCATGTTTTTACCATCCCCAAACGCTTTCCCCCCCCCCCCCCCCCCCCCCCCCCCGTATCTGCAGAGGCAGCAGGTGGCGGTGTACACAAGCCATGGCTATGATGCAGAGAGGAGAGGAAGCGGTCCTACGCCTCCTTGCTGCCTGTCAAATGTTCTCTGAAGAGCGATCCAACTATTGACTATTTTTAATCCTCATGCTGCTAGCTTTAGTAAATAGATGGGGCGGTATATATTTACTTGTTTTAAAACTTTTTTTTTTTTTTTTTTTTACATTTCTCCAGTTGCTTCCTGGTTAATGGCCTAGGAAAACTGTCATAAATCCCAGGAGTCAGCTAAGCACACCCTACTGCCTGTGTGCCTGAACTCACCCTACTGCCTGTGTGCCTGAACTAAGGGTAGATGAATTCCAGGAATTAAATGCTACATGAATCTTCTGCCCTTGCTCAAGATGGCTGCAGCAAGAAATGACTATGGTCAATACATGATGTCAAAGGAACACACAAAGGAACACACACACACACCAGGATGAAAAAGGGCAGATGGATTCCAGGAATTAAATGCTACATGAATCATCTGCCCTTACTCAAAATGGCCACAGCCAGAAATGCCTATGGTCATACCTCCCAACATTTCCAAGATGGGAATGAGGGACACCTACTATGTGTATGTAGGCATAGGACACACCCCCTTAAAGGAGAATAAACTAAAAAAAAATGTTAAATTAATCAGCAAGTGCTTTTTTTTTTTTTTGTTTGTTTTTTGTTTTTTTACCACTACTATCCCTTTTTATATTGGCTTTTAAAATTTACAAATGCAGCAATTTAGAATTTGGATGAAAGGTTTAGCACTGGGAAACACTATTTCAAAGCGAAAAGGTGCATTTTATATACAACTATATAGATCAGACCAAAATGTCACAAATAAGAAGGAATGAGGGACAGGGGGACATTACTCAAAATCAGGGACAGTCCCTCAAAATCCGGGACAATTGGGAGCTATGCTATGGTCAATGTATGATGTCAATGGAAAACATCTCAGAATGAAAAACACTTAGGGCAGATGGATTCCAGGAAGTAAAGGCTACATAAACCATCTGCCCTTACTCAAGATGGCTGCAGCCAGAAATACCTATGGTCAAACTTTTTTTTTTTTTCCCTTTTCATTACTTCAGTAATGAAAGGACAGATAATGAATGGAGTATCTCAGACCATGGGCAGGGATATTTTTAGGCTCTCCCAGCAGGCAAAGGGACCTATCTATTTGGATGGAGTCAGGTGATCGGGGTTCTGTGCCACCTGGACGGCTGTCTGGGTGGACATGTGTCGTATTGCCCCGGGCCGCTAGCCCAGAAACCTAAGACCTATCCCGGGGACATCTGGCTGTCTTGAGGGCCTATCCAGAAGCAGGAGAGCAGAGTTGGGTTGGGACTGTGGGTTTGTAGTCTATCCAGAAGTAACAGTTCTGCCAGCGGGGGAACCAGTTCTGGTCGGAGGTAGAGGGGAAGCTGTCGCCACAAAGGGACCATCCACCTTGCTACCAGAGACCATTGTGAGTAAGCTGAGGCCATTACCAGAGAAGACTTCTCGCCAGCCAGGGATGGGGAAGAAGTGGGAAAACTTCAGCAAGTGCCAAGCCAGCAGGACAGCAAAGGTGACGCTTGTGGAGTGCCAAGCCAGGGACCTAGCGTTTCCGCAGGAGTGAAGCTTGAAGAGCATCTGTGAGTGCCAAGCCAGGGACCCAGCAGTGAAGCAGGGCTGACGCTTGAGGAAGATACTGAGTGCTAAAAGTGGAAGAGTTCAGGGGATCCAGTGGCTATTGGATCTGAAGTCTAGTGAAAGAGACTGGGTCTAGAAAGAGACTGGAACTGGGAGCTCGTTGAGTGAAGACCCACAGTGAGTGATTGTGGGGTGAGAGCGGAGAACCGTTCGAGTTGCAAATAATTGGATGCAGTTAGTAACTTTTACAAGACAGTTGCCATAAAAGACAGCATCCTACCTATACAGAGGTGGTCTATGGCTGGAGGCCTTCCCCTGTACAGCTGTCTACCTAATAGAAGTCTCGGAGTCTGCCCATTAACATTGCATCTATCTAAGGGTGTTCTGGCCCTAATCCTCTCTCCCACAGTTCTGTTTCGGAGACAATCTCTTTATGCATTCTAAAAGTGTCCGATGCCCACCCGTTCATCTTGCATTACGCCCACCATGCCCTGCAACCCACTCTACACAGAAGGATGTCAGCTGACTCTGGAGGTCACCATCAGGGCCCCAAGACTTTGCTACATATGCTTTGTCTCATCTCTTTCCTATAATCATGTGACCTAGGCTAAGGCATGCCTCCTGCCCACTGCTGCATTCTAGGAATTCTCATACACCGGCGTTAAGCCTCATGACTGTGAAGATTTACTATAAATTAAACTTCTTTTTTTTTTTTTCTTGCATGCTATTTTCTTTATATTTTCTCAGGTTCCAGCAGGGCCAACCGTGGTTTCCAAGCACGCACTTGAATGATAGTAGTGAATCCCAGCAATTATTGGATGACACGAACCTGCTGGAATAATCCCGGCTACTAATATTCTTTTGTGTGCGTATAATAACAACTCGCCGTGTACATCGGACAACAAAGAGCATCCGCTCCACCTCGAAAGGGGGACGCTGGGAGAATCGCCGCACCTTCTCCCTCCTAAATTGATCCTGGCGGTGTAATACTCCCTTGAACTAATCCAATTACCAGCACGCACCGCTGATCCAAAAACGGAAAAAAAAATTCAGGCTGAGCAATATAGGAAACCCAATAAAATTAGTATAGAGTTTTTTTTTTTTTTGTTTTGTTTTGTATGGAGCAGAGAAGGGTTAGAATTGTGGTTTTTGTGTTGCCTGACTACTGTTGATGAGATTTCCCCTCACTTCCTGTGTAGTCGGTGCAACAGGAAGTAAGGAGAAATCTCCCCAACAAGATTAAAAACTGTAGAAAAGGTTTTAAACCTTTTGGCTGGAGAATCACTTCAACCCCTTGATCAGCATTTCTCAACCTTTTCTTGGTCAAGGCACCCTTTTAAAAGTATGCAAAATCTTGAGGCGACCCGGTCTGAAATGTTAAAATGTAAATGTTACTTATCTGGGCCTGGAACGATGCACAAAAACATCTTGACTTCACATTAGAAGCTCCCTTTCACATCAGATGTCCCCCCCCCCCCCCCATCGCATCAATGTTTATATCCATTGTATCAGAGGTCCCCTCCCCCCCATCGCATTGGAGGTCCTCCCCCCATCGCATTGGAGGTCCTCCCCCATCGTTTTAGAGGTTCCCCCCTATTGCATCAGAGGTCCCTTCATCACGTCAGAGGTCCCCCCATCAGATCAGTGATCCCTCATTACGGTGGTGAAGCCCACAAAAACCATCACCTTCGTAAGCCTGGAGGCCACCATGTAGTTTAGGAAAAATGAAAACTGTTTTGGGGGAATAGAAATGCAGAGCACTGTTGCTCAACCTTTGGTCCAAGGGCTGAATGCAACCCATTAATACTTACTCCCCCTCCAAGCCCCACCAGACAGTAATAATTCCTTGCTTAGATGCCTACTCGGGGTGCTTATTTGGGGACAATATAGGAAAATATCAAACTGGATTTTATCTAATTTACATTTTTATTTCACACTTCCTTTTTTCTCTGACATTTTTAAAATGTGAGGAATATCAAATGTGGTGCCGGTAGAGAGCATTGACTGTAATGGCAGTCATCTCTAGAAGTCTCTTGTAACATGTCCCCAGTCTCTTGATAGTCTTCTACAGCACATCCCTGATCTCCAACCATGCCTGTAGCATATCTATAGTCTTTTTAAAGTGGATCTTCACCTGGCTAAAGGCCAACTAAACGTACAACTACCGCAGCTGCTGAGTTTTAAGGAACAAAAACTTTCTAGCCCATGAAGTCCAGGGCTATCTTCCATGCAGCTGCTTCTTCTCAAGGACTTCTGATTTTCCACGTCACCTTCTTGGATTTAGGAGCCAGCTGTGACTTATTGATCACTTATTGCGCATGCTGGGATCTGGACTGCAGGGAGACCTGTCCTGTAGCCTCTAGGGATGTGTGATATTGGGCAGGAAGGGAAAGGAGATCACGGACTGAGGGGACATCAGAATTGCCTAGGCTGGAAGAGGAAGTTGCATAGAGTGCCACCACCAATAAGCTACATGCTTTTATTAAAATGCCACTGTTTAAGAGGCTGGGGGGGAGGAAGAAGATGATGGTGAGTGCAATTTTGGGTGAAAGTCTTCTTTTAAAAACCTCTTGTAGAATGCAGCTGCTGAGTTTTCCAACATTAGTAGCCAACCTCCACAAATGGTGGCTGCCTGCTTCATAAAGACATGGTTTGACCAGTTTGATGTGAAAGACCCTACTGAAGACCTTTTGGGATGAACTGGAATGCCAGTTGCAAACCAGATCTTCTCATCCAACACCAGTACTTAACTGTTCGGCTGAACAGACACAAATTCTCACAGACAAACCTCAAAACCTTGTGGAAAACCTTCCCAGATGAGTGGAGAGATGTTACATAGTAGGTGAGGTTGAAAAAAGACACAAGTCCATCAAGTCCAACCTATGTGTGTGATTATATGTGTCAGTATTACCATGCAAAGGCCACAAAGGCAGTATTACTCAATGTTAATATCCATGGGTTTGAAGAGATGGCCAACAAGTTCTTACAGGTGTGATGATCAGGTGTCCACCAATGTTTGGCCATGTATTGTAAATGTAATGGAAAGAAAGAACAAGGAAAATAAAGCATCTGAATAAAAAAAAAAAAAGAAAAGAAAAACCTGAAGGAATACAATTTCTGGATCCGTACATCTCCGCTGTGAAGCAAATTATTTTTCGAACATCTGAGATTGTGGAAATTGTGCCTGCAGATTTTTCCGATACATATCTGATGTGAAAGAAGACCTTCACCGTGATTCATGCTGGAGAGAAAGAACATGAAAGCTTTTGCTTGTTTTGCCTCGACCCCGACTAATTTACAGCAAAATAACTTCCACTTAAAGAAAAACAAACAAATTAATCTGCAACCTTCTTGCTTAACCTTGTAGATAAAATGTTGATTTTAAGGGGATACTCGCTTTTTTTTTTTTTTCCGATATACTTGAAGCTCGGCACCAGACAATATACTAATTACAGATAAAAGACCTAGATGGAGGCTTTTTTTATCTTCCGAAGGATTATGTATTTATTTTATTTATCCAGTCCTCCTGATTTATACAACTCTGCCGCACAGCCATCTTGGTGACCAGCATTTCTCCTTTGCTGCATTTATGCGACAAAGCCTGGTTATCTCCCCTCTCCTGGTCTGTGATTGGGCCGTGATGGTGCACATTTTTTTTATTTCATAAGCAGGTTCTATAGTGATTGCACTTCACTGCTCCTTTTTTGTTTTTTTGGGGGTTTTTTTTGTTTTTTTTGTTTTTTTTTGTTTTGTTTTTTTTAGCCTTTGGGTCAGGTCTAACCTGCCACCCGACTCAAGTAATAGAAAACTGGGCTTATCTTAGCAGTTCTTAAAAGGCAACTGTGTCTTAAATTTGCTCTAGGCATGAGATAACCTCATGTACTTATTGTCAAAAGTACTGGGACACCTGGCTTTACATGCACATGAACTTTAATGGCATCCCAGTTTTAGTCCGTAGGGTTCAATATTGAGTTGTCCCACCCTTTGCAGCTATAACAGCTTCAACTCTTCTGGGAAGGATGTCCACAAGGTTTAGGAGTGTGTCTATGGGAATGTTTAGTCATTCTTCCTGAAGCGCATTTGTGAGGTCAGGCACTGATGTTGGGGGGAAAAAAAGGCCTGGCTCGCAGTCTCTGCTCTAATTCATTTCAAAAGGTGTTCTATCGGGTTGAGGTCAGGACTCTGTGCAGGCCAGTCAAGTTTCTCCACGCCAAGCTCGCTCATCCATGTCTTTATGGACCTTGCATTTGTGCACTGGTCCAAATAATTTGGGGGAGGGGGGGAGAGATTATGGTGTGGGGTTGCTTATCAGGGGTTGGGCTTTGCCCCTTAGTTCTAGTGAAGGAAACTCCTTAAGGCTTCGGCATACCAAGACATTTTGGACAATTTCATGCTCCCAACTTTGTGGGAACAGTTTGGGGATGGCCCCTTCCTGTTCCAACATGGCTGCGCACCAGTGCACACAGCAAGGTTCATAAAGACATGGATGAGCGAGTTTGGGGTGGAGGAACTTGTCTGGCCTGCACAGAGTCCTGACCTCAACCTGATGGAACAACTTTGGGATTCATGAGAGGGGAGACTGCGAGCCAGGCCTTCTTGTCCAACATCAGTACCTGACCTCACAAATTCGCTTCTGGAAGAATGGTCAAAAATTCCCATAGACACACTCCTAAACCTTGTGGACAGCCTTCCCAGAAGAGTTGAAGCTGTTATAGCTGCAAAGGGTTTGGCCAACTCCATATTAAACCCTACGGACTAAGACGCCATTAAAGACTAATGTCTAATGCAGATGTGTTTGGAGGACTCTGGTGATGATCTCATGCCTGGGTTTGGCTCATTATCACCAGCTGGGCTCTCTCAAGGGGGGCAACAATCGGGCTGAGTGGAAAACCATCCCTGATCACGATGGTTTGCCCCTGTGGTAGGCGGGTTTAAGAGCTCCCCTTTTCTGTTACCCCTGCTCTCTACACTGAATAAACACAAATGTTTGGTAGAGGGTGGGTTTTCCTTTATGGGGCACTTACGTGGCAAAGGTGGGGGAGCAGAGGGTGCTCGGAATATGCCACTATGACTGACCTTCTCCCCCCTCTATCTATATAAACTTCTTTAAGCTACAGATCCTCAGGGGCTGGATTGTAGCAGAGAGTTTTGTTCCCAGTCAAAGCTCCACCTCCGTTTTAGGTGGGAAGAGGGAGTGTGGCCTCCCGAGGACGTCAGCGTAAGTCAACGGAGAGGCACAATGTAAGATGTGTGTGTGAACCATATGGCCCAGTGTACAATGTCTGCCATGGTTAATAGAGGGCCCTTGTATGGTGTCAAAAATTTCTGCCGAGCACCACTTCCTGAAGAGTGTGCAGTCTCTTCATACTGTATAGAAGAGAGAAGTAATAATGTAATAAACATGTATGCATTTTTATACAAGACCACCCCACTCTCCCAGAAAAACACATAAAACCATATGGGAAAATGTATTAAAAAAAAAAAAAAGCACTGGAAAACGCACCAAAAAGCATGCAGGGTAGAAGAGGACGTGAGTATTGCTGCTTTTTTTCTAATTAAACCGGTATTTGGCATTGCATTTCTTAATAAAAAGCTAAAACTGGAGTGGCACACTGACACTTGGGGGCCCAGAACAATGCCATGCTAACACGTGGAGGTCCAGAACAGTGGCAGCCAGTCCATAAGGGGCGCAGGGACGCCACCCCCCCCCCCCCAATCTCCATGCGCCACCCCCTAATCGTCATGCTGGGCGCTGGATGCATAGGTTTCTACGTGTTTTTTTTTGTTTTTTGAAGCACATGATTAGTGGACCTGGCGGAGGGGTTTGTTTGCTGTCCCCCCCCCCCCCCAAAAAAATGGAGCACCAGCCACCACTTGTCCAGAACAATGACACCCTGACACTTGGGGGTCCAGAACAGTGACACCCTGACACTTGGGGGTCCAGAACAATGACACCCTGACACTTGGGGGTCCAAAACAATGACACGCTGACACTTGGGGGTCCAAAACAATGACACGCTGACACCTGGGCCTCCTAGAACAATGACACCCTGACACTTGGGGTTCCAAAACAATGACACACTGAGATTTGGGGGTCCCACAACAGTGACACGCTGACACTTGGGCCTCCTAGAACAATGAAACGCTGGCTCTTACTCTATCCTAAACAAAAAAATTGACTTTCACTATAGTGTGAAGAGCAACACTATGCCAACCTCTTTGGCCCAGAACCCATGGTAGATGGCCACACAACCGCACCATTAATTGAGCTCCATGCAGTAGTGATCCACTTGGAAACTGAATAGAGAACCCCAGCTCTACAAGCCCACAGTGTTACTCGAGCTGCTCAGGAATGCATCAGGATGAAATGTCAATATTTGCTGAAAAGATTTCCAAGACAAGCTTTCAGAGGTCAACCACTTTTCTTTCAAGGTACAAGCAGTACTGGTGCACACCTGGACCTTTAAAAAAAGGTGGCTTATCTACAAAAGATTATACTCAAAATGTAGCTGCAAACAAAGGGGTTGCAAGGGAATTTGCCCCAGAGCTCAATGAGTGTGGTGAAGATCTGCTGCCACTGGATGATGTTTACGGAGAACCAACTAGTACAAAAGTTTCTCATGTAAAGGACTTTTTGAAACATTTACTAAGAGCATCAAATACAGCCAACATGTTTCAGGTGAAACAAGCCTATACTTCTTCAGGGTTTGAGTAGGCGATGTTGATAAAATCACAACAGAATCCACTAAAAGACCTGTGTTAAGGCTTGATGAAGATAGCCAGCTGTCCTCTGTGCCATCAGGAGACACTAGTCTTCTCAAATCTTAACGCAGGTCTACTATTGCGTTCTGCCGTGATATCATAACATCAACTACTCAAGCCTGAAGAAGGTAAAGGCTTGTTTCCCTAAAACATGTTGGCTGTATTTGATACTCTTAACCATTAAATGTTTGAAAGTCTTTCAAGTAAGATGAACTCTTGTACAATTCTGTCACAGTCAGTAGCTACAGCCATAGAGAGGCCAACAGGAAAAGTACATGGGGAAGGTCACCCTGGTGGATGATGCAGGCTAACCCAAGTCACGAGTCAGTCTAATCACTAACCGGTATTTACCAGAGCTCCTGATGGTGAAGACGGGTTCTGCTGCTTGTTAAGACCAGGTCGCAGTCCTCAAGATCGCCACCACTAGGAGGCGAGTAAGCCAGGGTCCAGTAGCAGATATAGCTGTCGGGAGCTTGTAGCGCTCCTGATCCTTGATAGCTGCTGGTCTCATTCCAGCATCCTGGTTTTGGCTATGATGCATTCTCCCTGTCTGACCACCTGCAAGGTGATTTGATCTGGCCAGTCTCTGGGTGGAGACCAAACCTGATTTAAGCCAGCCAAGCCTGCATTCTCATGCTTGCGATATTGTGTTTTGTATCACGTGCTCCAAGCTCCCTGTTTGCTCTGCTCTGCTAATTGGATTTCCCTGTTTTTGACCTCGGATTGGATATCAACTACTCTCTGAACTCTGCCTGTCTTTGGACTACAGATTTGACCATGACTATTCTGAACCTTGCCTGCCTTGTACCTGACTGTCATTGAGCCACTCTGCCTGTCTGCCAATCTCCAGTACCTGTTTGCTGTGCTCAGTTTGCGCCTGCCCTGACGTGGTAGCCAGGCACTATAGCATTGTGTATAAGTCCCTGGGGGGCAGCCAAGTACCGGTAGGCCTGCTTGCCCTATGGGAAAGGGAGTTACTGTAGGTGAAGCACACAGAAGCCAGCTATATTGCTTGACCACCTGGGTTAGGGGTAAGTGTAGCATTAGCAGGTTGGGATCACTCCGAAGTGTAGTCAGTAAACAAGCCAAAGGTTGGTAATAAATGGTTGCAGATTGGTATCAAGCAGAAGCTTTGTTGAGGAACAAGCCAAAGGTTAGTAACAAGCAGTAGTGAAGATATTGATGGCAGCGGGAGAGACCAGAACAAGATATTGGCTGGAGAGAGCACAATAATCTGGCAAACGGGAAGTGCAACGGCATGGCTTTTAATAGGAAGTTCATGGGAGGAGCAAATGGCTCAAGGTTTAAGACAAACGAGACATGAGGTAAGGCTGTCTTGAGACCTCAGGCAGGGAGCTGTCCAGCATTGCAACTGGCTCAGCAAGAAGAGACATTGCCAGACACCACAGAGGTCGCAGGTGCTGACCCGGGTCCTGACATGGGCCCTCCTCTGTACACATCCAGTAGTCCAAATAATCTCCAAGTTGGTCCTCTCTGGCACTCCTCCCATTCACATTCGAGAATCAACCTCTCTTTGTGACTATCAGAAAGGTAGGCCCATAATAGGGTCCACCCACACTATGTTTTAATCACGGATCTGTTTCTTTGAAGGAAAGAGCACTTTATGGTAAATCAATCAGAACTGATTTTCACCTTATAAATACACACATCATCCATCCATTCATATTTTCTTTTGATCATCCATTCATGTGAAAGTAAAAATGCTGTTTTTCTATTTTCCTTGCACGTGATTGGGTATTCATTGAAAAGTGAAACTTCACCACTTTTACCAATCTCCTCCAAGGCAATTTCCCTTTTCTGAGTTAACAGCCTATTTGTCTTCAGTAATTTAAGTTCAATCTATCACAGCCGGCACTCACCTGTGTTGTTGAAAGCGCACTAATACAATTACAATCCCCTTGAATCAGTGGTCTCCAAAATGCGGCCAGGGGCCAAATGCAGCCTTTTGCTGGCTTGCTTCAACTCGCTGTTCCTCCCACTGACACCAATAATGGGGCATTATTCCTGTTACTAACATCAACGATGGGGCACCATTTCTCCCGCTGACACCAGTAATGGGGCACTATTCCTCCCACTGATGCAAGGCACTTTTTCTCCCACTAACACCAATGATGGGGCAAAATTTCTCCCACTGACCCCAACAGTGGGGCATCATTCCCATTCCTGACATCAACAGGGCGCTGTTTCTCCCATTGACGCTAACAATGGGGCCCTATTCCTCTCACTGATACCAATGATGGGGCACTATTTCTCCCATTGACACCAATAATGGGACGCTATTCCTCCCACTGATGGCAATGATGGGGCACTTTTCCTCCCACTGACCCCAACAACGGGGCATCATTCCCATTCTTGACAACAGGGCACTATTCCTCCCGCTGACATCAATGATGGGGCACTATTCCTCCCACTGACACCAATGATGGGGCACAATTCCTCTTGCTGACACCAACGATGGGGCACTATTCCTTTCCTGCCGCTGACACCAACGGTGGGGCGCTATTCCTGCCGCTGACACCAACGGTGGGGCGCTATTCCTGCCGCTGACACCAACGGTGGGGCGCTATTCCTCCCCCTAAAGATGTACTGGCTCCACTTTCTACTCCCAATGACCACAGTACGCCCCCCCAAAGTCTGAAGGACAGTAAACTGACCCTTGGTTTACAAAGATGACCCCTGCCTTAAATGAAGCACAAACAAAACTTTTTGTGGTCATCGTTCTTGCCAGGGGGGTCAATGATCCTTTTTTGGGTATATAGAAAAAAACCTCACTTTTAAGAAATTAAGCAGATGGCGACAGCTGATTATTAACACGACAATCCTAGGTACAGAAGAAAAAAAAAAAGACTCGTCTATCTACAAAAGAAAAATCCTTGAAATCCTCTGCACAGTGAAAGAGACTCGATGCTCTGCCGTTCCCATCCACCCAACTTATCAGAGCCAAATCGTTTGTGCCTTGCATTCCTACATCAATAGGCCTCATATACTGTCTTTTGTTCCGCCGCTAATCAGTACCAATCACACTTAAAAGAAGATTAATTATGCAGCTGCCGCCAGAACCGCTTCTCTGTTCCGGGCCCCTTCCTCTCCCGAATAAGACAGAAAAGGGAGGAATTTTTTTTTTTTTTTTTTTTTTTTTTTTTTTTTTAGACATTGTCTTGTCAGTATGGTCTACATGATGATACGATTTTTTTTTTTTTTTTTCCTCAATGGCATGTTTGAGCTATTGTCAGGGAACTATATTGATGTCTGAGTCTCTCTACGTGCCAGCACAACGCAGACCCCCACAAACGGATGCACTTTAGGTGTCGACAGGCAGGGGCGGAAAGACGGACGGACAGACGCCCACTGTGACAATGATTTGTTGATGTGCGCCTCATTATCAAATTTGCTCGCTATGTGTCTGACATGTTTAAAAGCGCATTCCTTTCACAGGCGCTCCTCGGCTGCCCCTTGTTAAATTACATTGAAATTTCATGGGAAGAGATGGACTGTAAGCGGGTATTGTGCCCCAATCTCCTGTGCCATCCAGACACTGGCTTATTATCTATGGGTAGGGTAAAGGAAAACAACCCCCATTGATGGCCATTTTAAAGGGGGGAAAAAAAAAAGTGTGGATTATTTAAGACCAGTTCCCAAGGTGCTGTGAACCCAGATCCTTCTATTTTTTTTAAATTTTTTTTATTCTTTATTTTTTTTTGTATGTTGCTTAAAAAAAGTCTTGTCACTTCTATAGGACAGTAGACTATCAATGATTGTAACAAAGAGTTAAAATAAAAAAAGTTGTAATTATTTAAGCCAAGTTCCCAAGGTGCTTTGAACCCAGAAAAAAAAAAAAGTCAAAATTTCACTTCAGTTGTCAGAATCATTGATAGGTTTTGCTTTTATCTCTGGATTTTTTTTTTTTTTAATGACAAAGACTTATATAATAATTAATTATTATATATATATATATTTTTTTTCTTAAGTCTTTGTCATTAAAAAAAAAAAAAAATCCAGAGATAAAAGCAAAAACTATCAATGATTCTGACAACTGAAGTGAAATTTTGACTTTTTTTTTTTTTTGCCTTTTTTATTGGAGTGTCCATGGGTAAGCAGAATTAGCACTGAACAAAAATAAATAAACGATTATTGAACATTCCCATGATGTTTTTATAACCTCAATTCCTAGAATATTAAGGGTATTTAAAAATAAATTAATAAAAAGTTGCGATGGCTATACCTTTTTAATACTTTGTACTATAAATGTTTCAGCTGCTATAAAAATATATATTAAAATAAAAGTTTGTGTAATATAATACATAAAATTAGAGAGTATTAAAAGGTATAGCCATCATAACTTTTTTATATTATAATTTTTATTTTTTTTTTTTTCTTTGCCTTCCACCTGATCGGGTATTCTTTACAAGGTGAACCCAAAGTTGAGGGAAATTCCCTTGCAAAGTGAATAGCCTATTTGCCTTCATTAAATCAACCCATGTGATCAAGGCTGGCTTGGCTTTGGGTTACTTTCTTTTCCATTCATGGGAAATAAGAGGTAGTTCTTGGTTTAAGACTGTAGTAGTGAACCATAAACCTACTTTGCCTTATACAAAGGCTTTCAGTTGATATAAAAAAAAAAATGGGCAACATTTGATATTGTTAATGAGGTTTTCCCCACACTGTACCTCCTGCCTAAAAAAAAAATTTAGGACCTCCGGCTCCATCTTGACAGAAGTATGGGATATGTATAGTTGCAAATTTTACATCAATTTAGCCAACTTGAGCCCACCAAATGCCTAAAGTCAATATATAAAGAGATATAATATTTATTTATTTTTTTAGTTTTCTTTTTTTTTTTGATAAAGTTGTTGAGTCAGACAAAGAGAAGGAACAATATCATAGGCATTTGGACTTGAGATATATAGTTATGTTGCAAAAAAAAAAAATAAAAAAAATAAAAATAGTTCAATTGAAAAGAAAACAAACAAACCTAAACAAAACACAAATATAAACTATCTTAGATCCAGAGGAAGGCAAACAAACCCAATAAAGTATGATCCAATCTAATACAATCCATATGGGGGCAAACTCCATTGCTAACCATGTAGAAGACGACAAGGTGTGTCCATTGCTAACCACAAATTTATAGATTAATATTGATTAATGCAGCACCTTCTACTGCTGGGGTGGAATAATAATAAGAATAAAAAACGCAAAATATATTAGGAGGAATACCAAAAATACTTGGACGTGTAGAAATTAGAGGATGTGTGTGTGTGTGTGTATATGTGTGTATGTATATATGTATATATATGTATATATATATATATATATATATATATATATATATATATATATATATATATGTGTGTGTATATGTATATATATATATATATATATATATATATATATATATATATATATATATATATATTTCTTATGCTCAAAGTGTTGCTTTCCAGTGAGCTAAATCAATTAAAAAAAAAAATAATAATTTTCTAAATATATTTATATTTAAGAAAAAAATATTTTATGTATACTGTGGCATATCTGTTTCACGTTGTCGTAATTATACCAACATCAAGTCACAAAAATTTTCATATTGCTTAGTTCTCTGCACACCTTTGGCGTCCACTCTACCCATATACAGCCTTCGTTCTTGGCTTGGATAAAACAAAAATGATAAAATTTAAATATTTAAAAAAAAAAAAAATGTCCACCAATGTTAAGTGATCTGAAAAAGTATTATAAAGAGTCGTGGAAAAAATATTATTTCAATTTAAAAAAAAATTAAAATAAAAAAAGAAATTGTGTATATATAATATATTCTATTCTATGCATGGTTCTCCTGTACTTCAAGAAATCTCTATGGTTATCTCCTTTCTCCATGTGATGGGTTATCTATTAAACGTCGGGGTCTCCACAGAAGAAAAGTCTTTAACCATTTTCAGCGCATCCTCTGCAGGTGACCTTGGGTTGGCCCACATTGTTAGTTTGATTCTCAAGCTAATTTTGGCTATGGCTGAAATTGAGAGCAATCCTTTAAGTGCATTAAAGTGTTATGACCAGATCCCAAAATTACTTCAAGGTCAGGAGCTATTATATAGAGAAGACATCTTTTAGGCATGTCCTCCTAATTAGAGCTGCATCTAATATCTCCTTAATGTAGTGTTGCCTTGGACTGATACTGATATGCAGTGATTTATTTCGGTGAGGGTCTTCGAATAATCTTGGAGAAAATTATTAAGCTCTCGTAATTGCGTTGGCACTGAAAAGGGGGGAAAAAATGACCATAATAATCCGTTTAATGACATTTTTTTGGCATTTTATTCAAATTCAGTCACTTTTTAATTCCATATGAAACCCAAATTACTATATTTGTTTTTCCTATAATAAATTTATATTCAGTAAAATTTGTAAATTAGTTGAATTTTTTTTTTTTTTGGCTAAAGTCCATTGTACAGTTATTTAAAGAAATACCTTTATACAAATAACCAAAGTTTTTTTTTTTCTAATGTGGATTACCTATGTTCTGTTGTAAGTCCCAAAGTATATTAAACATTGCTAGCCCCCCCCCTTTTTTTTTTTTTTTTTTTAATAATAAGCATAAGTAAGTGGCAAAGTAAGTAAATAAGCATACATTTGTTGAATTTGTATATACTTCTTCTTTTTTTTTTTTTTTTTTCATTTTAATCATAAACGTGCCCCATTTTTGCAACCCCAAAAAAATAAGCTTTCTGCATGATATGCCCTAAAGCTTTAGAACTTTGCATGTTTACAACACATCTTCATCCATACCATAGAAATGTGCTGTCCCATTTAACGATATTAACACAGTAAATTTACATTTTAATTTTTTGTTTAGAAAAATATTTTAGTTGATCAAAAACTATATATATTTTTATACATTGTAAATAAGCTTGTTTTTTTTTTCTTCTTTTTTTTTCACATTTTAACTATAACATGAACTAGCTTGTTATTAATGTGCTTTTGTGTTTAATACTAATCTTTTCCTGACAATTTTTTTTTTTTTTTTTTAATCCACTGCCTGGGGATACACTGTAAATTAAGCATAATAGGATTAATTGTTTCAATATATTTTTAGTTAATTCCTATGACAACAGATGGAAAGTGGGGCATCAGTTTAGTGAATATTGCACTTATTATAATTTAATGTGCATGATTAAAATTTAGGGTTGGTTCTTTAAACAAGCATTGTCCCACTTTTTTTTTTTCTTTCTTTCAATTTTGATTTTTAATGTACTTTAGTTAACTACACTTGATTAAAAATATAAATTAACACTGTAGACAAAAATAAGTACTTCATAAATCTTAATATGCTGGTTATTTAGGTAAATGTTAAACTATTTTTTTTTTACAATATACATATGTTTATAAATGTATTTTAAATGTTGTAATTATATATTTAAAATATAATTTATTTTTTTTTTTATAAATATATTTGCAGTTTTTATATAAAATTTGAGAAAATGTGTATTCATGCTATACCCAATATATCTTAGATTGTCAGCTCCTTGAGGGTAGGGAATGATGTGAAAGTACAATATATATGTAAAGTGTTGCGTAAATTGACGGCACTATATAAGGACCTGTAATAAATAAATACATGTCTGTCCCTATCCCTTTTTATTTATTGGGATATGTTTTCTACATGAAGCATGTAATTTGCTAGGACAGTCAGTCATTTTTATACATTTTTCACAAACCAATGCCCCTAAGTACACACAAGTTAGAAAAAAAAAAAAAATATATATATATATATATATATATATATAAAGCAAAATTAACAAATTTTTTTGATTGTGTAGTAAACCCAAATGGGAAACATAAAAACTGTGCCTTTTATTTTAGCAAAAGACTAAAAAACACCCTAAATGCTTAAACTTGAGCCAGACAGGCAAAACACAAAAATGTCTGTTTTTCAGGCATTTCAGGAAAAAATGTGCTGCATTTTTTTTTTTTTTTTTAGTTTAAATGCAGTTGATGAGCATTTGTTATTTATAAATAAAGCTTTTTGAATTTTGCAAGGTAATTGCAATATGAACACCCCAGGTGCTTGTAAATTGCAGTGTTGACTTTGCATCCTCATAGGCAATGCATGAAAATAAAAAAAAAAAAAAAAAAGAGGAGTAGGCTGGGTATAAAAATGCTGCTACTGAAAATACCAATCTACAGTACCCTAAAAAATAAAATTGAATTTTCAACGTGCTTTTCACATGCATTTTAACTGACAATCTCAAATGCCATTTTTTCCATAAAAATAACAAAATATCTCGATATTCCTACTTACTAAAAAATCTATTTGCATGCAAGTCTGGATGTGGTATAGACATATGACCATTTTAGGAGCATACAAAATAATGAAATTGAATCCGCTAACTTAAAAATATACCTATTTGAAAAAAAAATGTTTGCTATATATATTATTTCAGTGATTTTTTTTATTTTTCTTATATTTTTATTTTCTTGCTTTCCTATGTTTTATATAAACCCTTCTTATCTGGTGACTAAACCTGCTGGGTAAAGTAATAATTGCCAAATTAATGTCTATATACCCAAAACATATTATTTTATATACGGTGCATAATTTTTTTTTTTTTTTTTATATTAAGAAAGGTACAATCATTCTTATAGAATTTTGTTAATAAAATTTATCACAAGTCATATTTTTAAAATATTTTTCCAAAATATTGTAATAAAATATTTAAAATATTCTATCATGTTAAAGTGTAAAATAACAGCAAGTCACAATAGTTTATTAGGTCTAAGTAGAAATAAATATGAATTAATCAGATTATCTGATTAACAGGTCAAGGTATAAGGCAAACATTTATGTAGAAGGGTTAGAACCTCTGTTTAAGTTTTTTTATTGCCGCCTGTGTCCTTGCTGGGGGAGATTTGTCAAGATTTTGTCATGGATACTGAGGGTGATGAGAAATCCTACATTTTCAAGCTGCTACTTGGAACGGGAATAAAGGAGAAACCTTTAAATGGGGGGGGAAATCTGTTTTGGTGACAACTTAAGAGTGGAAATTCTCTTGCTTTGGGACAAGAAGTAAAGGCTAACCAACCCAACAGAACACAGACAGCAAAAAAATTTGACAGGGGTTTTAACCCTACTCTATCAAACTTAAAAAAAAAAAAAAAAAAAAAAGCCAAGCCTTTAAACGTGAAATAATTCTAACTAGATAAATGATTTTTCTTTGTATGTTATGTAATTGTGTGTGTGTGCATGGGAGCCTCTGGAAATTTGTTCATTCCTTAGTATTTTTTCCTTTTTATGTAAAAAAAAATCATATAAAAATGTCTAAAATAACGAAAAAAAATATGCGCTTGCTAAAAAATATGAATATAAAAAGAATATATAGGAAAACTATCTACGAATCACGTTTAAAATAAGGAATCTATGCATCATTGTTACTTTTTTTTAAACATTCATAATTTTGTTTTAGTTTAATAATAATATTCAGATAAATTTGGTTAAAAATTTATCACTTTGATGTTCTGCTGTTGTTGTGTTTTTTTTTTTTTGTTTTTTTTTGTTTTTTTGTTTTTTTTTTTTTTTTTAGGAGCATTTAAAAGGGTCCTTCGTCGTTAGGAAATTTTTGTAAACTGCATTTTTGAATGAAAGGCTGAAATTTTTTAAAGAAAATTTTAATTGAAGGTGAATTGTTTTGACATAAGGAAGCATGCACAACATGTGCACCTTATTTGTGTTTATATAACTGAAAAGAATGGCTTCTTTTCATGCTAAAAATACAGAATTGTGAACAAAATGGTGAGGTTTGGTGTTGTTTGGCATATTTTGATGGCTTGTATTGTATGGTTTTGAAGATTGGTTTTTTTTTTGTTTTGTTTTTTTCATGTGTGCTTGGTGCACACAAGAAAAATCCACAAAGTCTTCAATGTATTGTGCTAAGGCATTTCTTTTTATGTGACATAATTTATGTCTGTGTGGTTATGTGTTTGCATCCTAGAGAACTTTTTGAAATGTAGAATAATGCCTTCAAACATGCAGACAAAATGCATATCTTTGCCTTTCTTTTTCAAAATGCTTTAACATATGTCTATTTAACTAAAAACATTTCCTTAAAAAATTTTTTTTTTAAATTTAGAGCAAATTTTACCAGTGAACCTAAGAGGAAAAATAATAATAAAAAAACTTGTATTAAAATAAGACATAAAATGCATTTTTACAATAGAAAATGTTGTTCTTTATTATGAGTAACAGATGTGAAGTGTGTACCAGCTACAATAAATATATTTTCATTACCATCAGTATTTTAGAAAAGTGTTTTTTTTTTTTTTTGTTTTGTTTTTTTTTTTTATTTCTTTCCTTCTTTTTTTTTTTTTTTAACTAAAGTGAAATAACCTGTAACCATGCTGTTCGATTAAAGTGGGCAATAATGCAGACATTCGATAAAAGGTGCATAAAAGAAACATTACTAGTTTAGTAGATACACACCTATTGCTATTTATTTTGTGCTGTGTGTTTTTTTTTTTTTTTTTTTTTGTAAGAAATTACACAATAGGTCTATTTAAAATATATATATTAGTATTTTGAAGAGAAGTTCTTGAAAATGTTGCATAATGTTCAACACAGGTGAAAGCTACCTGCTTTTAACCTCCTCCTAGTTACCTGCTTGATAAATGCTTTCAGATATTCTTTAAAAAAAAAAAAAAAAAAAAATTATATATATATATATATATATATATATATATATATATATATATATATATACATATAATTTTTTTTTTTTTACTGTATATACAATTTATATATAAATATCTATCAGCACTGGAACATATATATTTTTTTTAATTTCTTATGGTAATAGATGGTAGTAGCAGGTTTAATCTCAACAGTACTTTTCTCTGTGGATTGAAAAAACTTCTTTTTTTTTTTTTTATACATCCAATCATCAACTTTATCTGTTTCCACTTGAGGTCATTATAAAAATTAATACAATTTTTATTAATAAAATTTTATTAGCAACTCCTTGAAGCCATGGATCTTGGAAAACTCACATTGAAAAATATTTAATTTTAGGCTTAAAAAAAAAAAAGTTTAAAAAATTGCTTTCATTTTCATAACTCTACTACTAGTGAAAGTGTTAAACCAAAAAGAGGCTCAAGATAAATACGAAGACAATCTTCAGTGGAGAAAGATATCGTCTTCATTGTGTGGGTTCTGATCCTCTTGTTTGGACGGTGGGACCTGGAGGATGATATTCAACCACCAACTGTGACCAAATAGAAAATCGTTGGCAGATTCCACTATTAAATTAGGCTTATGTCAAAGCAATGTCATGTCCTTCCAGAAAGGGAAGATTTGTGAGACGTGGGCTAAAGAAAATGTTTTTGTTTTTCTTATGGGAACTGATATCAAGAACACAAGATATATTTTTTTTTTTTACCACCCAGAAGTCATTAGTTTTTTTTGTTTTTTATTTTATGTCTAAGATTCTTGAAGTTAAGAAGCTTCTCCGGTGAGCACAGAGTGAATTTGTTCTTTTTTGATGTTTTTTTTGTTTTTTTTTTTAAGCTGAAAAACAAATGTATAGATTTTGCTAAATTTATTTTCTACCAGAAAACATCTGAGCAGTACACAGAAAAGAAAAAAAAAACATGAAACGTTTTTTACAGGAAAATATTCATTTATTTATTTTTAAATATAAAAGTGTGTTTTTTTTTGTTTTTTGTTTTTTTAACAAAAGTTTTGGATCCATTTTTTAGAAAAAGGTTTTTAATAGGCGAAAGCCATGCTTTACAGATAACTTTCTGCTTAGAAAAATGTGACATGTTTAAGTTTTTTTTTTTTTTTAGCTTTGAATGTCAGGTCACAAAAATAGAACAAATCCATTTTTTAAAATTTTTTTTAAAGGTTTGTTCTATTTTTGTGACCTGACATTCAAAGCTAAAAAAAAAACTTAAACGTGTCACATTTTTCTAAGCAGAAAGTTATCTTGGCTTTCGCCTTTTAAAAACCTTATATAAATAACGGATATTGAATATGTCACGTTTCATGTTGTGTGTGTGTGTGTGTGTGTGTGTGTGTGTGTGTGTTTTTTTTTGTTTTGTTTTGTTTTTTTTTTTCTGCGTTTTCTCTGATAATATTTTTAAGTGTTTAACATTCAAAACTCTTCTAGTTTTTGGACGGAGTATGGAAAGATTAGAACTTGTTTTTACTACTGTCTATTACTCTCAGAGAAGAGACTGAGGAAATGCTTCCTTCTGCCTACGGCAGACCGGTGACCTCATCTCAGCCTAGACCAGGGGTGTCCAAAGATTGGCAAGACTCCTGAAGGGGACTGGGGTACCCGTGATCCTCCCGGACGAAATCAGGCAGATCCCATTCCTCAGGGGACCTGCCAAAACAAGGTCTGCCCATGTAGGTGGGACTCTCCCCGTGGGATGAGAAGAACCTGTCCATAAGGCCACGTGCTGACTCCAAGACTTTCGGGGCAAAGTCTTTGGGACCTACACTCTATCCAGCCTTCACCCTCTTGACCAAGGCCATCCTTGAGCTCCAGTCAAGTGACTTTGTCTAGGCCACATGTGTTGAACACGAGGCCCGCGGGCTGAATCTGGCCCGCTAGGTCATTTCATGTGGCCCTTACCCACCACCTGCAGCTGCAGCACCCTCCTTGTCTCTGCCCCCACCTTGTCTCAGCCAGTCGGCAGCAAAGAGGAGGACAGAACTGCTCCAAATCCTGCATCCCTCTGTGCAGCCACAGCACCCTCTCGTCTCCGCTTCCCCTGGTCTCAGCATTCAGCAGACTCTGGTAGCTGACTCCAGCCCTCCTCTGTTCCTCCTCCAGACCCTGCATTTGCTTCTTCCCGGCAGCAGCACAAGGTCAGAGGGATGCAGTGCAATGTAAGGGTGGGTGGGGGGGTTCTTGACTTTTGATGGTTGGGGGGCTCTTGACATCTGATGTAAGTGGGGGTGGGTTGTTCTGGACATCTAGTCTTACAGATACAACCAGCCCTTTGAGGGCAACCATAATGCTGATGTGGCCCACAATGAAATTGATTTGGACACCCCTGGTCTAGGCTGAGATGATGTCATCGGTCTGCTGCAGGCAGAAGGAAGCATTTCCTCAGTCTCTTCTCCCGACAGTGATCAGACTGAAACATTGTAACTTTTTAGTAGATCAGGAGAGAGAAGCAGATGAAGCTATTGTTAGGACTCATTCCTCGGGTTTCTTAACCCCAATGATCACTCTAACTGTACATTGTAACTTTGTAGTCACAAGGTGAAAGGCTTCAGCAGAAGCTGATCTGTGCCAGACATTTTGTGAACACAGCCAAGAACTGTACAGGCACTGGGATTTATAGTAGTTTGTCATCTCTTGAGCAGACATCTCCACCAAGGAAGTAGACCTTCAGACCTGGACCTTCATCCAGGTGACCCTGGATGATGCTTGAACAAAGATGTCTCCTTCCTTCTTCCAATAGTTTCATAGTAAATCTCGATCAGTAAGCAGAATTCCCTTTTATTACAGGCAGTTGTTTAATCATATTCCATGTACACAAGTGACTCCCGCCATCCATCTTTTCATTGGTTCACGGAATCTTAGCATGGTCACCAGCGATGGCGATCTCAATGCAGGAATTGAGGAGTATTGTGGGGCGTTCAAGCGACAGGCACAGAGCATAGCGGGCGAATTGTATACACTGATTAAAAAAAACAAAAATAAACCGCTCCCCTGCTTGGCCCGATGCATAACGCCTCATTGTACGTAGCCGCCTTAATAGAAGACTTCTGGCTCAGAGTCAGCTTGGCTCGCCGTGCCAAGAACCATCTCTATTTCTTCTTCTTGGGTCGCAGCTTGTCTGGAATCTCTGGCACGTGGGAAGAGAGATGTAAATGTTGTCCTGAAAATTGAAATGATATTTTATACATTTTTATCTCTTACAGTATGAGAAAAGGTAATATCTGATGAACTCTGCTCTGCTGGAGGACTCTGCTCCTTCCTCTATCCAACTCTCCTCTCCTGAATTACTCTGCTCTGCTGGAGGACTCTGCTCCTTCCTCCATCTAACTCTGCTCTGTGTCCTCCTACTTCACGTCAAAACTTCTCATACCAACTTATTACTTGTAGCACTAGTTGGCTATATGGATGAAAAGATGGCTGTAGAAGGCGATTATAGATCATGGATTGATGGACTTCCTGGAACTCTGATGGCCACCCAGCAGCAACGGGGCCACATACAGTGCCTTGCAAAAGTATTCACCCCCTTGGCATTTTTTTTGCTTTGTTGCCTCACAACCTGGATTTAACATGGATTGTTTGGGGATTTGCATCATTTAATTTACAGAACATGCTCACAACTTTGAAGATGGTTGTGTTTTTTTGTTGTGTTTTTTTTTTAATGTGAAGCAAACAACAAATAAGACAAAACAGAAAAAGTCAATGTGCATAACTATTCACCCCCCTAAAGTCAATACTTTTTAGAGCCCCCTTTTGCGGCTATCACAGCTCCAAGTTGGTTTGGATACAGTGGGGACGGAAAGTATTCAGACACCCTTAAATTTTTCACTCTTTGTTATATTGCGGCCATTTGCTAAAATCATTTAAGTTCATTTTTTTTTCCTCCATTAATGTACACACAGCACCCCATATTGACAGAAAAACACAGAATTGTTGACATTTTTGCAGATTTATTAAAAAAGAAAAACTGAAATATCACATGGTCCTAAGTATTCAGACCCTTTGCTGTGACACTCATATATTTAACTCAGGTGCTGTCCATTTCATCTGATCATCCTTGAGATGGTTCTACACCTTCATTTGAGTCCAACTGTGTTTGATTATATTGATTGGACTTGATTAGGAAAGCCACACCCCTGTCTATATAAGACCTTACAGCTCACAGTGCATGTCAGAGCAAATGAGAATCATGAGGTCAAAGGAAATGCCTGAAGAGCTCAGAGACAGAATTGGGGCAAGGCACAGATCTGGCCAAGGTTACAAAAAAAATTCTGCTGCACTTGGTTCCTAAGAGCACAGTGGCCTCCATAATCCTTAAATGGAAGATGTTTGGGACGACCAGAACCCTTCCTAGAGCTGGCCGTCTGGCCAAACTGAGCTATCGGGGGAGGAGAGCCTTGGTGAGAGAGGTAAAGAAGAACCCAAAGATCACTGTGGCTGAGCTCCAGAGATGCAGTCGGGAGATGGGAGAAAGTTGTAGAAAGTCAACCATCACTGTAGCCATCCACCAGTCGTGGCTTTATGGCAGAGTGGCCCGATGGAAGGCTCTCCTCAGTGAAGGACACATGAAAGCCCGCATGGAGTTTGCTGAAAAAAAAACACCTGAAGGACTCCAAGATGGTGAGAAATAAGATTCTCTGGTCTGATGAGACCAAGATAGAACTTTTTGGCCTTAATTCTAAGCGGTATGTGTGGAGAAAACCAGGCACTGCTCATCACCTGTCCAATACAGTCCCAACAGTGAAGCATGGTGGTGGCAGCATCATGCTGTGGGGGTGTTTTTCAGCTGCAGGGACAGGACGACTGGTTGCAATTGAAGGAAAGATGAATACGGCCAAGTACAGGGATATCCTGGACAAAAACCTTCTCCAGAGTGCTCAGGACCTCAGACTGGGCCGAAGGTTTACCTTCCAACAAGACAATGACCCTAAGCACACAGCTAAAATAACGGCTTCACAACAACTCCATGACTGTTCTTGAATGGCCCAGCCAGAGCCCCAATTGAGCATCTCTGGAGAGACCTAAAAATGGCTGTCCACCAACGTTTACCATCCAACCTGACAGAACTGGAGAGGATCTGCAAGGAGGAATGGCAGAGGATCCCCAAATCCAGGTGTGAAAAACTTGTTGCATCTTTTCCAAAAAGACTCATAGCTGTATTAGATCAAAAGGGTGCTTCTACTAAATACTGAGCAAAGGGTCTGAATACTTAGGACCATGCGATATTTTCAGTTTTTTCTTGTGTAATAAATCTGCAAAAATGTCAACAATTCTGTGTTTTTCTGTCAATATGGGGAGCTGTGTGTACATTAATGAGGAAAAAAATGAACTTAAATGATTTTAGCAAATGGCTGCAATATAACAAAGTGAAAAATTTGAGGGGGTCTGAATACTTTCCGTCCCCACTGTAGGTCTCTCTGAGCTTGCCACATCTTACCACTGGGATATTTGCCCATTCCTCCTATGCAAAACTGCTCCAGCTCCTTCAAGTTGGATGGTTTGCTCTTGTGAACAGCAATCTTTACGTCTGACCACAGATTTTCTATTGGATTGAGGTCTGGGCTTTGACTAGGCCATTCCAACACATTTACATGTTTCCTCCTAAACCACTCAAGTGTTGCTTTAGCAGTGTGTTTGGGATCATTGTCCTGCTGGAAGGTGAACCTCCGTCCTAGCCTCAAATCACACACAGAGTGGTACAGGTTTTGCTCAAGAATTTCCCTGTATTTAGCACCATCCATTTTTCCCTCAACTCTGACCAGTTTCCCAGTCCCGACTGCTGAAAAACATCCCCACAGCATGATGCTGCCACCACCATGTTTCACAGTGGGGATGGTGTTCTTTGGGTGATGTGATGTGTTGGGTTTGCACCAGACATAGCGTTTTCTTTGATGGCTAAAAAGTTCAATTTTAGTCTCATCAGACCAGAGAACCTTCCTCCATACATTTTGGGAGTCTCCCACGTGCCTTTTCGCAAACTCAAAATGTGCCATTTTGTTTTTTGCTGAAAGTAATGGCTTTCTTCTGGCCACATAAAGCCCAACTCTATGGAGTGTACGGCTTATTGTCGTCCTCTGTACAGATATTCCAGTCTCTGCTGTGGAACTCTGCAGCTCCTCCAGGGTTACCTTAGGTCTCTGTGCTGCCTCTCTGATTAATGCCCTCCTTGCCCGGTCCATGAGTTTTGGTGTGCGGCCATCTCATGGCAGGTTTGCTGTTGTGCCATGTTCTTTCCATTTTGTTATGATAGATTTGATGGTGCTCCTAGGGATCATCAAAGATTTGGATATTTTTTTTATAACCTAACCCTGACTTGTACTTCTCAACAACATTGTCCCTTACTTGTTTGGAGAGTTCCTTGGTCTTCATGGCAGTGTTTGGTTAGTGGTGCTTCTTGCTTCTTTGTTGCAGCCTCTGGGGTATTTCAAAAAGGTGTGTATATGTAATGACAGATCATGTGACACTTACATTGCACACAGGTGGACATCATTTCACTAATTATGTGACTTCTGAAGGTAATTGGTTGCACCAGAGCTTTTTATGGGCTTCATAACAAAGGGGGTGAATACATACGCACATGCCAACTATCAGTTTTTTATTTCTGAAAAATAGATTTATGTATATATTTTTCTAATTTTACTTCACCAACTTAGACTATTGTGTTCTGACCCATCACATATAATTCAGATTAAAAAAAACATTGAACTAAAGGCTGTAATGTAACAAAATAGGTAAAAAGCCAAGGGAGGTGAAAACTTTTGCAAGGCAGTGTACTACCTTTGGTGCTTGTCCTACTATTCTAGGACCTCAACGGTTAGTAGTGGAAAGCCTTATTATTACCATACAGTATATTTCCAGTCCTTGACCTAGTCTATAGCATGACTGCAGACTCTGCCCATCTCCTGTAGTAAGTCTGCAGTCTCTGCCCATCCCCTGTAGTATGTCTGCAGTCTCTGCCCATCTCCTGTAGTATGTCTGCAGTCTCTGACCATCTCCTGTAGTATGTCTGCAGTCTCTGACCATCCCCTGTATTATATCTGCAGTCTCTGCCCATCTCCTGTAGTATGGCTGCAGTCTCTTACCATCTCCAGTAGTATGTCTGCAGTCTCTTACCATCTACTGTAGTATGTATGCCCTGCAGTCTCTTGCCATATTTTGTGGTATACAGTGGGGAAAATAATTATTTTATCCCCCTGCAGATTTTTGCCCACTTACAAAGAAATGAAGGGTCTATAATTTTTATAATAGGTTTATTTTAAATCCTAGAAACAGGATATCAACCAAAAATCCAGAAAAAAACACATGATATAAATGTTATACATTGAGTTGCAGTTCAATGAGTAAAAAGTATTTGATCCCCAAGCAAAACATGACTTAGTACTTGGTGGAGAAACCCTTGTTGGCAATCACAGCGGTAAGACGTTACTTGTAGTTGGTGACCAGGTTTGCACACATCTCAGGAGGGATTTTGGTCCACTCTTCTTTACGGATCTTCTCTAAATCCTTAAGGGTTCTTGGTTGTCTCTTGGCAACTCGAAATTTCAGCTCCCTTTATAAATTTTCTAAAGGATTAAGGTCTGGAGACTGACTAGGCCACTCCATGACCTTAATGTGCTTCTTCTTGAGCCACTCCTTTTGTTGCCTTTGGCGGTATGTTTTGGGTCATTGTCATGCTGGAAGACCCATGCACGACCCATCTTCAGCAGTGGCGGCTGGTGGCCACCCAGCCCCCCTCACCAGTGCTGCTCACCCGCTCGCAAGCCCACCGGCCCCCACGCTTTACCACATCCAGGTTCCGGGTGGCTTCCCACTGCTTGGCTTAAGCCTGCAACTCTATGCATACGTTTAATAGGATTCCCTGAGGAAGACATCCGGCGAAATACGTAGAGACCCATACCTGTGGTAATATGCAGACCCCTGTACCTGGCCCTCTATGTGAAAATCTTCACATAGTTCCTCAAAAAGTTGATTGGGCAGTTTGGTATAGATTACTCTGCACACAGAGTGCTATACTTAGCCAGTTGGGAAATGCAAACAGCATAACTCTATGTAATTTGTATGTTTTTATGGTGTTTTTAAGCCGATATGAAATAAACTTTTATATAATTTTATATGGTTGTAGCGCTTCTCTATTGAGGTTATAAATGGCAACCGTTTAAAATCCTTCACTTTTTTGTTTCTTCTGTGTGATTTTTGGTTGATATTCCATCTCAATCATTTATGAGATACCTATGGTAAAAAAAAAATTATAGACCCTTCATTTCTTTGTAAGAGAGCAAACTTACAAAATCTGCAGGGGACAAAATAATTATTTTCCCCACAGTGTCTGCAGTCTTGAACAATCTACTGTAGTATGTCTACAGTCTCTAACAGTCTTTTGTAGCATGATATGTAATAATATGGCCACAGCTGACCACCCCCCCCCCCCTCTCCAATGAGTTGACATTTACTGTAATAGATACAGTGCCTTGAAAAAGTATTCATACCCCTTGAAATGTTCCAAATTTTGTCATGTTACAACCAAAAACACAATAATTTGTAGAACCTCCTTTCACTGCAATTACAGCTGCAAGTCTTTTTGGGGATGTCTCTACCAGCTTTGCACATCTAGATAGTGAAATTTTTGCCCATTCTTCTTTGCAAAATTAGCTCAAGCTCTGTCAGATTGGATGGAGAGCGTCTGAACAGCAATTTTCATGTCTTGCCACAGAATCTCAATTGGATTTAGGTCTGGACTTTGACTGGGCCATTCTAAAACATGAATATGCTTTGATCTAAACCATTCCATTGTAGCTCTGGCTGTATATTTAGGGTCGTTCCTGCTGGAAGGTGAACCTCCGCCCCAGTTTCAAGTCTTTTGCAGACTCCAACAGGTTTTCTTCTACGATTGCCCTGTATTTGGCTCCATCCATCTTCCCATCAACTCTGGCCAGCTTCCCTGTCCCTGCTGAAGAAAAGCATCCCCACAACATGATGCTGCCACCACCATGTTTCACGGTGGGGATGGTGTGTTCAGGGTGATGTGCAGTGCTAGTTTTCCGCCACACATAGCGTTTTTGTTTTTAGGCTAAAAAGTTCAATTTTGGTCTCATCTGACCAGATCACCTTCTTCCACATGTTTGCTGTGTCCCTCACATGGCTTCTAGCAAACTCAAATGGGACTTTTTATGGATTTCCTTCAACAATGCCTTCTTCTTGCCACTCTTCCATAAAGGCCAGATTTGTGGAGAGCACGACTAATAGTTGTCCTGTGAACAGATTCTCCCACCTGAGCTGTGGATCTCTGCAGCTCCTCCAGACTTACCATGGGCCTCTTGACTGCTTCTCTGATGAATGCTCTCCTTGCCCGGCCGGTCAGTTTAGGTGGACGGCCATGTCTTGGTAGGTTTGCAGTTGTGCCATACTCTTTCCATTTTCGGATGATGGATTGAACAGAGCTCTGTGAGATGTTCAAAGCTTGGGATATTTTTTTTTATAACCTAACCCTGCTTTAAACTTCTCCACGACTTTATCCCTGACCTGTCTGGTGTGTTCTTTGGCCTTCATGATGCTGTTTGTTCATGAAGGTCCTCTAACAAACCTCCTGAGGGCTTCACAAAACAGCTGTATTTATACTGAGATTAAATGACACACAGGTGGACCCTATTTACTAATTAGGTGACTTCTAAAGGCAATTGGTCCCACTAGATTTTAGTTAGGGCTATCAGAGTAAAAGGGGGCTGATTACAAAATGCACGCCACACTTTTCAGATATTTATTTGTACAAAATATTGAAAACCATTTATCATTTTCCTTCCATTTCACAATTATGTGTCACTTTGTGTTGGTCTATTACATAAAATTTCAATAAAATTTACGTTTTTGGTTGTAAAATGACAAAATGTGGAAAATTTCAAGGGGTGTGAATACTTTTTCAAGGCACTGGAGGTTTGTTCTTGGATAGAAAAATGGTTACAGGGGCGTGTCCAAAGGGTGGTGATAAATACTGTGTACTCAGACTGGTCTGGAGTGGTAAGTGGGGCACCCCAGGGCTCTTTCTTGGGACCAATTCTGTTTAATTTATTCATAAATGATATAGAGGATGGGATAAATGGCTCAAACCCAGTGTTTGTGCTGACCCAAAAATAAGCAGGGCAAAAACTTCACATCAGGATATAGAAATTTCTACAGAAAAAAACTGAACAAAATAATGGAATGGGCAGCTACATGGCAAATGAGGTTTAATGTGGAGAAATGTAGGGTATGGCACTTGGGGGCAAAAAACATAAATGCAAACTATTCACTTGGGGGAGAACTTCTGGGGGAATCCAGGAGGGAGAAGGACCGGGGGTTCCTAGTAGATGACAGATTGAGCAATAGCATGCAATGTCAAGCTGCAGCTACCAAAGCTGGCAGGATTTTAGCATGCATAAAAAAAGGGTATATGCTCCAGGGATAAAACTATAAGCCTGCTACTTTATAAAACTCTGGTCCGGCCACATCTGGAGTATTCCGTCCAGTTCTGGTCACCGTTCCTCAGAAGGGATGTGTTGGAGCTGGAGAGGGACCAAAGAAAGGCAACGAAATTAATAAGGAGGCTGGAGGACCTCAATCACGAGGAACGACTACAAGCACTAAATGTATTCTCGCTGGAGAAGAGACGCTTGAGAGGGGGGACATGATAGCAATTTACAAATACCTCAATGGTGTTTCCAGAGTAGGAAAAAAGCTATTCAGTCTCGGAGTGTAAGAGGACACGGGGCCACACAATGAGATTGGAGGAGAAGCGGTTTAACCAGTGGTGTCGGCAGGGGGGCTGACTGTGGCTGTAGGTGGGTCCCCAAAAAGCCCTGGGTCTCAAGTGGGTACGGTTCTATTAATAGCCCTGAGCAGGGACCGATCTGATCCCGAGTGCCGCCGAGTCACATAGCAGGTCCCGCCTTCTGGAGCCTGCAACACTGATGGACGTCCCACTGGTCCAATGGTGGGACCGCGGGACATGTGACGTCCATCATAGGCGCTGCAGGCTCCAGAAGGCTGGAATTGCAATGCGGCCGCCGCGCCACTGTGAGATCCCCGCTCGGCTCTCCTCTCCTCCGGCTGCCTGCTGTGATGATGGGCGTGTACCGCACACCACGGCTGAGCTGAGCTGCTGCTGCAGGACACATGAAGTCTCCTGGTCAAGTAGGTCAGTGTGTGTCACTACCGTCAGTGTATGTATGTCAGGTAGGTCAGTGTATGTATGTCAGGTAGGTCAGTGTATGTCAGGCAGGTGAGTTTAGTGGTCAGCATTGATGGGCAACGGTAAGCCAGGCAACAAGCAGGTGAGCTTACCCCCCACCGCCCAGCCAAAAAACCCTGCGCCACTACCCCCCCCCCCCCCTTTTTATGCCGGCCTTGGACTTTGGGCTGAAGCCCCTGGTCTTTTTGCCACCTAGCAACTCCCCTGGGTCTAACCTTAAGCTGCACAGAGGGTTTTTCACTGTTGGGGCAATAAAGATGTGGAACTCTCTTCCACAATTGGTGGCTGCGGGGAGTATGGTTATTTTTAAAAGACTCTTGGATGTGCATCTTAAAGAACACAACATACAGGGTATGGGAAATCATTATAGACACTGACACATGTACACCTACGTAGGTTGAACTGGATGGACTATTGTCTTTATTCAACCTTAGTTATTATGTAACTATGATGGATAATCTGTGTCAGTATATGTGGAAGATTGTGATAGATCTGCAGACATGTCGCCATGAATATTCATGATCCCAGTCATTAAATTGTGCCGCATTCCTCCTCTGAAGTGACATGGCAGCACCTTGTAATAATAAGGTAATTGCAGCACACAAATAGAGTGCGCCTCTCCCAGGCCTCGGCCCCAGCGCCGGCGGTAAATCTGTGTGTGGGAATTGCTGCCGGGCCCTGGTTGCAGGCTAGCACCATCTGGCTTCCCCTCTCTTCCCTCTCCTCTTAATCTCTCTTCACTTTAACCCGCTGCTCCACTTATCTGTGCCCCTTGGCTCCGGCTACACAATGCGCCTGCTCTCTCCGCCTCGCACTGCCTGCCTGCCATTGGACCCTTTGTCTGCCATTGCAGCTCTTTTTTTCTTTTTTTTTTTTTCTGGACGCTCCACTTCAGCCTCCCCCATCTTCTGTTCTATGGAAGCCAAACTGACACCTGGATGGCTCTTTCTCAGGTCCCTGGAAGGGTGGCTTATGGCTGTTGACTTTATAATACAATCAGCTTCCCAGCCTTGTCAGGACGTATTCTGTGTCCTCCGATACAAAAGCTCCACGCATCTGGCATTATGGGAAAGTGATGACAACCTTAGAAAAAAGATCCATCCCTCCATCCATGTCTATCATTTCATTCATCCCTCTGTCCGTCCGTCCGTCCATCCATCCATCCATCTATCCATCCATCATCATTGTATCCATTCACATCCATCCATCCATCCCTCATCATTGTATCCCTTCACATCCATCCATCCATCCATCCCTCATCATTTTATCCCTTCACATCCATCCATCCATCCATCCCTCATCATTGTATTCCTTCACATCCATCCATCCCTCATAATTTTAACCCATTCACATCCATCCATCCCTCATCATTTTATCCCTTCACATCCATCCATCCATCCCTCATCATTTTATCCCTTCACATCCATCCATCCATCCATCCCTCATCATTTTATCCCTTCACATCCATCCCTCATCATTGTATCCCTTCACATCCATCCATCCCTCGTCATTTTATCCCTTCACATCCATCCATCCATCCCTCATCATTTTATCCCTTCACATCCATCCATCCCTCATCATTTTATCCCTTCACATCCATCCATCCATACATCCCTCATTATTTTATCCCTTCACATCCATCCATCCCTCATCATTTTATCCCTTCACATCCATCCATCCATCCCTCATCATTTTGTCCATGCATTCCTCTATTCACCCCTTCATCCATCCCTCATTTTTTTTTTATCCATCCCTCCATTCATTATTCTATTCCTCTGTACATCTATCTATTCCTTTATCCACCTATCCATCCATCTCTCCATCCCTCATCATTTTATCCATCCATCCATCTATCTGTCCATTTGTTCAGCCCTTCATCTACCTATCCACCCCATCACCTATCTATCCATCTAAATACATCCATCCCTCCATCCATCTTGTCACCCTTTCATCTATCCCTCTATTCCTATTTCCATCCCTCTACCCATCCCTCCATCCACACCTACTTCATTTTATTTATCCTTCCATCCACTCCCGCATCCATTTATCCATCCATCCATCCTTCCATTTATGTAATCATCCCTCTATCCATCCCTTGTCATTTTATCCATCCATCCCTCCCTCTGTTCATCTATCTATCTGCCGCTTCATCCATCTATACATCCCTCCATTCATCTCTCTATCCATATTTCTATCCATACATCTACTCCTTCATCCATCTATACATCCCTCCATTCATCTCTCTATCCATATTTCTATCCATACATCTACTCCTTCATCCATCTATACATCCCTCCATTCATCTCTCTATCCATATTTCTATCCATACATCTACTCCTTCATCCATCTATCCCTCATCATTTTCTCTATCCACATACATACATACATACATCCCTATGTGCATCTATTCACCCTTTCATCTATCTATTCATCTCTCCATCCATCCCTCCCTCCATCCACACCTTCTTTGTTTTATCCATCCTTCAATCTATTCTCCCATCCATTTATCTATTCATCCCTCATCATTTTATCCATCTATCCCTCTGTCCATCTATTCACCCCTTCATCTATCTATCCACCGCATACATCTATGCATCCCTCCATTCATCTCTCTATCCATATTTTCTATCCATCTATCTACTCTTTCATCCATCTATCCATCACCATTTAATCCATCTATCCGTCCGTCCCTCCATCCCTCATCATTTTATCCATCCACATACATACATCACTACGTCCATCTATTCACCCTTTCATCCATCTCTCAATCCCTCCATCCACACCTTCTTTGTTCTATCCATTCTTCTATCTATCCTTCCATTCATCTATCCATCCCTCCATCCATCATCATTTCATCCAGCCATCCACATCCATCCCTCTGTCCATCTATTCACCCCTTCCTCTATCTATCCCCCGCTTCATCCATATTTCCATCCCTCCATTCATCTCTCTATTTCCATCCTCTATCCAACTATCTACTCCTTCATCCATCTATCCATCCCTCATTTTATCCATTCATCCACATCCATCCATCCATCCATCCGTTCACCCCTTTATCTTCCTATCCACTCCATCACCCATCTCTCCATCCCTCCATCCATCTATTCACCCTTTCATCCATCTCTCAATCCCTCCATCCACACCTTCTTTGTTTTATCCGTTCTTCTATCTATCCCTCCATTCATCCATCCATCCATCCATCCATCCTTTATCATTTTATCCTGCCATCCACATCCATCTATCCATCCCTCTGTCCATCTATTCACCCTTCCTCTATCCCCCGCTTTATCCATATTTCCATCCCTCCATTCATCTCTCTTTATTTCCATCCCTCTATCCAACTATCTACTCCTTCATCCACCTATCCATTCATCCACATCCATCCGTTCACCCCTTCATCTTCCTATCCACCCCATCACCCATCTCTCCATCCTGCCATTCATCTCTCCATTCATCCATCTATCCATCCCTCCACCCATTCCTCCATCCACACCTTCTTTGTTTTATCCATCCTATCTATTCCCCCATCCATTTATCTATCCTTCCATCCATCTATTCATCCCTCCGTCCATCTATATTCACCCCTTCATCTATCTATCCACAGCTTCATCCATCTATCCATCCCGGCATTCATCTCTCCATCCATATTTCCATGCCTCTATCCATCGTTCTACTCTTCATCCATCCATCCACATCTATCCGTCTGTCCGTCCATCTATCTGTTCACCCCCTCATCTACCTATCCACCGCATCACCTATCTATCCATCCCTCCATCCGTGTCAATAAACCATAATATATTTGTACACCCTGTGCCTTTTACCTCCAGCCATCTTGCCTAATCCCCTGTAATCTGCTGTGGAGCATAGCAATCAGGCCATATACAAGGCCTTGGGACTATCATCTCCTATACAATATTCATTCATCCTTCATTTACTAGCAGATGGAGAGTGTGAACAGCACCATCTTCTTGCCTTTTAATTCCCCCCCCCCCCCCCCCCGTGCCTCCAATGCAGTTCCAAAGTGCAATCTACTCATAAGGTAGAGCTGCAATATCCCCCTTGCCCACTTCCCATAATACCCAGTGGTCTACTGGTAGGCCAGTGGAAGGCAGAGAAGCATCCTCCTGCAAATATAGATTGGTAATCCCTACCTGCATGGCTTTTATGCTAAAGACTGTGTATCAATAGCATTTGCTATTATTTTTCCATAAAATACAGTCTCTTGTGTTTTTCATCCTTTGTTTTATCTCAGCACTGCTGATCTCCTAAAAATTTGTAAAAAATACTTTTGAAAATGCCATTCCTATGCAAATTGGGTTAAGTTCTACATTTAAAGAGTCCCTGTCACCATTTAAAAAAAAATTGCAGGCAACAGAACAATCAAGTTCTTTACATGCTTAGCGTCAGTATTTTTCCTCTCCATAATTCTTATCTTCTTTTATTCGCTTTTAATGTCTTTTTGAGCTTGCTAGAAAAAATGGCCAGTCAATTCTCTAGCACAGGCCACTCCCTTCTTGTACTTGATAGCCCTCTCCTTTTCAGGCATTGTCTAGTTAGTCTCTGTGTTGGCCCAGCTCCTTCACCCCTAACCTCCCTACATAACCTTTTATGTAGCTAGCAGGGGAGAAAGTGGACATGAGTTACAGTTCTGAGTCAACTTGGCCTGCTGAGGTCACATCCAAGATCCAAAATTCCTGGAAATGCTTCTGGGTGCTGCCATCTTGGATGTGACCTCAGCAGGCCAAGTTGACAACATCGTATAAACTGGATCTGCTAGAGGCATGCCTGGTTGATGAGGTCTTATCACATATCCTAAACAATGTTCAGATAAGTCCATCCCCCCCCCCCCCCCCATGGCTTTAACAGCTTTTATTCTTTTGGGAAAGCTTTCTACAAGAATTTGGAGTGTGTCTGCGAGAATTTGTGCCCATTTAACCCAAAAAGTTCAATGGACACTCAAGTTCCTTCACACCAAATTGGCCAAACCATGGAGCTGGCCAACTTTTGTGAGGTCAGGTCCTGATGTAGGATGAGAAGACCTGGCTCACAATTGGTGTTCCAATTCATTCCAAAGTTGTTCAGTAAGGTTGAGGTCAGGGCCCGTGTAGGCCCCTGACTTCCTCCACACCAAACTGGTAAAAACATGTCTTTATGGAGCTGGTCACCATTTTTGAGGTCCGGTCCTGATGTGGGATGAGAAGACCTGGATCACAATCAGTGTTTCGAATCACCACAAAAGTTTTCTCTAGGGTTGAGGTCAGGGCTCTGTACAGGACACTTGAGGCCCTCTAACTGTACTCTTTGCATGTGAACTCAAGCATTTAAATAGTGCCAATGTACTTTGACTTTTTAGTGTATACGGCATAGAACCAGAGTCTGTACTTTTTCAAAGATTCCCACCAGCAATCATGAGTCGCTCTACAGAGCATGCACAGAATGCAATGTCCTAAATTGGCTAGTGCCAAAGGCAAGTGTTGGTATGGCCTACTCTTTCTTGATGACTATGCCATAGATTGGAATGTTTTTGAGTGTTCGTCAGTCCTAAAACACTACACCGATTTTTTTTTTTTTGTTTTTTTGTTTTTTTATTTTTTTTCCCTCTGAGGACCTCACTTTGGGACTCAACTGTACAAGTGGTATCAGTGTCAAATGGGTTGCAGTGTCCAACCACACCTCTAGTATCTCCATAGTCTCCTGTAGCATGCTCGCTGCCTCTAATCATCTACTAGGTATGTTCACAGTGACCTAAATACCACACTTGGAATGCTGCTCGAAGCCGGAGACCAAACTCTCATGATCTTCAGATGAAGGGGTGCAGGCTGCCAAAAAGCCCACCCGAGGCAGTGCATGCATGAAAACAAGAAACCACTACTCTTCCAGTCAGCCACTGTAGTATAGACATTGACGTCTTCGGTCTATAAATCTCCGCCAAAGGCCACACCCACTGACGCGTTGCGCCCTACCTATCGGGGCTAAAAGTGCTATTAAAGGCTTAAATTTAAAAAGAAAAACAAAATGTTATACTTGCCTGCCCTGTGTAATGGGTTTGCACAGAGCAGCTTCGATCCTCCTCTTCTAGAGTGCTTCCACCTGTGCTCTGGGCTATCCCCATAGCAAGCCACTTGCTATGAGTGCACGCTGGCACTCAAGCCTTGATCTGTGTGTCCATAAGACACACACAGAAATGGGCTCACTCCTACTCCCTCCTCACTGGCTGAGACTGACAGCAGCAGAAGCCTATGAGGAGGCAGAGAGCCGGGACAGCAGCCACTCTTGTGCATATTTCGGGATCAGGCTCAGGTGAGTATTGGGGGGGCTGCAGGGGGAGCTGCACACTTGAAGGTTCTTTTACCTTCATGCATAAAATGTAGAAGGTAAAAAAACCTTCAGGCTTTACAACCACTTTAATCATAGAGTAGATTATTACCCTATGATTAAGTCCCAATGGGCAAGGCGAAATGCATCAGTATGTGGCCTTTGGCAGAGACTCATAGGCCTGAAGCCATCTTGATGTCGATACTACGATGGTTGGCTGGGGGCGGGCCACTTTCTTGTTTTTGTTATTATGCTCAGTCTGTCTTCTGTAGCATTACAACAGGGGGTGTCAAACTCAAACTCAATTTCATTGCGGGCCGCATCAGCATTATGGGTGCCCTCAAAGGGCCAGTTGTATCTGTAAGACTATATAAATTCATCCAGTGCTTTTTTTTTTTTTTTTCTCAAACTAGGTGCAGGAACTTTGAATAGGTGTGGCCAAGTTGCATCAACAGTAGGAAGATCCTAAAGGGGAAATAAATACCAGAAGTGTGTTATGTGTGGAGTTCAGGGTTGCGCTATGTTCAAAGTGCAGAGTTCGGGGAGCAATGTGTACAAATGCAGGGTTTAGGCATGTGTGTGTGCAGGGTTCCAGCTGAAACACAAGTCCTGGGTGCAAGAGCCACCTGAAATTGCCTCGTGTGCCTTGTGTTTGACACATGTTCATTACAATTACTAAACATTATCTGCCCCCCCTTAATGACATCGGCCTCACTTAAAGCGGAAGTAAACCCATCCATTTAACCATTTAAAATAAGTTACATTTCCGGCACGTTCCAGGAATGTAACCCTCCCATTGGTTGCACTCTCAACCAGACTGTCAAACCATCCAATGGCTGGTGTCTTAAGTGATCACATGTGCAGCATCATGGCAGTTGTAGATTACACAGAGACCAAGATGGCAGCTTCCTTGGCTGAAAACGATAGGAGGGTTTACTCCCACTTTAAGACCTCTATGCAAGTAGGTTGACCTCCACTGGTGTAGACCCTTTAATATTCTTCTTTCCAGCTCAGTTAATGCCTCTTCCAGCATGTGTTTAAAAGTTGAGCACGGCAGGAGTTTTGCACTCTCCCAAAACTCATACAAACACATCAGGAGGCAAATTTGAGACTAATAGATCAATCATAAGCTAAGAAAATTGAAATGTTTCCTGCTTCACAATTTAACAAATATATTGCATTAGGACGCTGGCAAAACTAAGGGATTGTCTACACAGGAAAAGGAGATTTTAGGCCTGGTTCACACCTATGGTTTCCTATGGTACACGTTCACATCTATGCATTTTTCAACTGATGCGTTTTTGGAAAGGGTGATGGACTTTCTTTCCCCCACAGCAGATTGCGTTTTGCCTGTAGTAGACGTCAATGGACTTTTCAATCAAAAAAGTGCTGTTTTTTTTTTTTTTACATGCATTTTGCTTTTTTCGTTTTTTTTTTTTTCTTTCTTTTTTTCTTTCTCCATAACACACTGTGTACACCAGGGGTAGGCAACCTGGGGCCCTCCAGCTGTCGTGGAACTACATTTCCCATGAGGCATTGCAAAGCTGGCAGTTACAATTACTCCCAGAGGCATGATGGGACTTGTAGTTCTGCAACAGCTGGAGGGCCCCAGGTTGCCTACCCCCCGTGTACAGTATAACTGGCTGTTAAGGAGCATGCGGGGAAGCCGGCCGCTGCGTCATTAACAATCGATGAGTCATTAGCTGTCAGCGGGCTTCCTTGCTGACACCTGAATGTAAAAACAAGAATTGCCGGCAATAAAAAAAATCGGCAAAAAAAATGGGGTGGGGCGTGGGGTCCCCCCGCCCAAAATCTATACCAGACCATTATCCATGCAGGCAGGCAGACACTACAGGAGTTTTTGACAAGTCCATAGCTCCCAACTGTCCCAGATTTCGAGGGACTTTCCCCCTCATTTGTCCCTCATTTTGGTCTGATCTATATAGTTGTGTATATAAAATGCACTTTTTATTTTTCAAAAAGTGTTTCCCAGTGCTAAACCTTTCATCCAATTTCTAAATTGCTGCATTTGTACGTTTTAAAACCAATATGAAGGAATAGTAGTGGTTAAAAAAAAGCGCTTGTGAATTTAATTAACCTTTTTTTTTTTTTTGGGTTAATTCTCCTTTAAGGGGGTGTGGCAGGGGGCGTGTCCTCTGCCTACATACGTTTGATAGTAGGTGTCCCTCATTCCCATCTCAAAATGTTGGGAGGTAATTCCTTTAGTAAAAAAATTAAAAACAATGTCTCCCCCCCCCCCCCCCCCCCGGTGTAGATCCGTTGTCAATCATGATGCTGGACCAGAAAAAAGCAAAAAAAAAATAAAAATCGACCGGTGCATGCTGGGCAAAAGCACCCCCTATGTTGAGGGTATGTGGATTGGTATGGTTCAGGATGGAGGTGGGGGGGGGGGCGCACGCTTGTCCCCTCCCTTTCCTGACCAGCCGGGCTGCATGCTCAGATAAGAATCTAATATATATATATATATATATATATATATATATATATATATATATATATATATATATATATATATATATATATATATATATATATATATATTTTTTTTTTTATTTTTACATTCGGCTGTTAGCGGGGAAGCCCGCTGACAGCTGATGACTGACCAGTTGTTAAGGACACGGTGGCCGGCTTCCCAGCCCGCTCCTTTAAAACTGTGTATAGCTGGTTAAGACAAGAAAATAAAAAGCATTTAAAAAATGCACTGCAAAAAGCACTATAGAACGCATCAATAGCAAACTGCATAGATTTGAAGGAAACCACTTCAATGTTTTTGAATACAGTTTTTTTTTTTTCTTTTTTGTTTTTTTTTTCATGGAGTATCCCTTTTAAAAATCCACAAGGCATTTGTGCATCCTGTAATTTTTCGAAAAATCCGTAATTCATTTTGAATCTTTTCCTGATGCCGCTCTCTGATCCGTACATCATGCCCACAAGGCAAGGGAAAATGCCATTCTGTGAAGGTGAACAATAACAGAACAACCCCCTTTTCTCGTTGGTATCTCGATGCCAGCTGTAGCCCTCCCTTTGCTATCCATGCCCCCACTGTTGGCAGCGAACACTGGCAACATTTTCTATTCCCTGTAAAGGATTAAAGCCTCCAGAATTTTTTTTTTTTCCCCCTCACTGGCTAAAAACAGCAAACATAAACCTAACTGAGACTAATTGACTTGCAAATTAATAGT
>NC_133336.1:196465311-196510065 GCF_042186555.1 Aquarana catesbeiana
CTCTCTCTCTCGCTCCTTCTCTCTCTCTCTCTCTCGCTCCTTCTCTCTCTCTCTCTCTCTCTCTCTCGCGCTCCTTCTCGCTCGCTCCTTCTCTCGCTCGCTCCTTCTCTCGCTCGCTCCTTCTCTCGCTCGCTCCTTCTCTCTCTCTCGCTCCTCCTCTCTCCCCCCTTCTCTCCCCCCTTCTCGCTCTCTTTGTCGCTCTCTCTGTCGCTCTCTCTGTCGCTCTCTCTGTCTCCCTCTCGTCCGTCCATATCATCTCTATATTCTTCTCTTTCGTTCTCATCCATCGATCCAACCATTTCTTTCTCTCTTCCTCTCATTCATCATCCCCCTCCCATCCATTTCATTCTTTCTCTCTCTGTCTCTTTCCCTCTTATTCATCTATCCTCGTCTCTATCCCTCTTATGCATCCATCCATCCATCTCCTTCCTTCCCTTTCATCCATCTCCCTCTCATCCATTCATCCATTTTTTTCTCTCCCTCTCGTGCATCCATCCCCCTCTCATCCATCCATTTTTCCTTCCCTGTTGTCTATATATCTTTTGCGCTCTCTCTCAAACTATAATACGTTTAGGACTGTACCATCCCATGTCCTGTATAATCTCCTATTCAGCAGATCAGTGGTGCCATTACAAGGCCTTGGGCAAGCAGAGTTGGCTGGTCTGTACGTGATGCCTGGGCCCTAATCAGAATTCATTGTGAAATAAACCACAAGGAACCTTTTTTCAAGGATTAAAGCCCAATCAGCGCAGCAATCTGCCTGGAGTCTTACTCCAAATTATTGACTTGCCAACCACAATTACAGTTCACACCGAAGAACAAGAGTTTCATCCTTCTAGGGAGCTTTTTTACTTTTTTTTTTTTTTTGTGCTGCAATCTCATTAAGTTTTACTGGTAGACAAATTCGCTAAATCTCCCCCTTGAAGGCCAACAGATATCTGCTGGGGTATGGACGCATATTCAGTGTGTGAGGTCCTAGTATGATTGGGTTTACCAAACTGAGCCAATTGCAAATGTCTATCTTCCATCCAGTTGTTTTTGTCTGTCTATCCTCATCTATGTTCTCTTTGTCTCCCTCTCTCTCTCTCTCTCTCTCTCTCTCTCTCTCTCTCGTCTGTCTCACGTCTGTCTCACTCCCGTAGATCAATCCATCCTTAGACCATTTCCATAACTCTCTCGGTATCCATCAGTCTTTAATTTCTCTTGATGTCCATCCATCATTTCTCTCACTCTCTTGATGTCTGTCTTTCTCATCTGGTAGATCTATCTTCTCTGTTTGTCTCTCTCTCTTATGTCTGTCTCTTTCCCTCCCATAGATAAATCCATCCATAGACAATTTCCATAACTCTCTCCATGTTCAACCATCCATCATCTCTTTCTCTCGTGGATCTATCTATCTGTCAATCTGTTTTACCCTCTTGTAGATTTTTTCTTTTTTTTACCCATCTCTTTCATAGATCTATATGTCTATCTTTTCTGTTTTTGTCTCTCGCTCTCTTTTGTCTATCTCCCTACCGTAGATCTATGTTCTCTCTTTGTCTGTGTTTCTCTCTCTTATGTCTCTCTCCCACTCCCATAGATCCATTCATCCATAGACAATTTCCATAACTCTCTTGATGTCCATCCATCTTTTAGCTCTCTTGATGTCCATCCATGATCTCTCTCACTCTCTTGATGTCTATCTGTCTATCTCTAGTTCTTACTCTCATAGATCTATCTTTTCCTTTCTCTCTCTTGTCTGTCTTTCTCACTTTTGTGGATCTATCTGTGTATCTTCCCCTCTCGTAGATTTGTTTTTTTCCCTCTCTCCCATCTATCTCCCTCTTGTCTGTGGGTCTGTCTAAACTATCACTACTTTTTCTCTTTCTATCTCATTTATTTGTCTTGTCATTCTTTTCGCTCTTTCATCTACTCTCTCGTGTTTAAATTGCTATCTATCTGTCCAGCCTTCCAGTTTTCCAGCTCCACTGTGCCGCCTGCAGCAGGTCAGGACATAATGCTTATCGTCTTCTCCTCTGCCCACCCCGGGAACTTCATAAATAAACCAGCTCCTCAAGGACAAGCTTATTTAGATTGACCAGAGTTAATTGGGCACAAACCCCGCTGTCACCAGGGAGTGCTAACATCCCATTGTGGAAAGAAAGAATCACTTGACCCCGGCCTACTTGTGACTGCGACCTCTACGTCCTGGGTCACGCCTTCTACAAGCCCGTCAAAGGAATATTGGGTGACCCCGTGACAGGGTGGGAAAAAAAAAACCTTTAACCTGTTCGTGTTGTCAGGACGACTGTACTGCGAGGGAAACTAGAAGTCATTAAAGTCTTTGAAAATAGGAGGGGGGTGTAGAGAATGATACAACAATTAGAAAATCATTATGTGCTGTCGAGGATGGCCCACAGAAAGAGCTGTTAGCCATAGATTAGCTGTGAAGAATCTTGGATCACACAGTGGCTTCCTGGATTAAGTCACGTTTTAAGGGCCTGTATGACTAGGCCTTTCATGGGGCAACCACTTCACCTCTGTGCATTATCTTCCTAGTGGTTGGGTCTTGAAAGAACTAGAAAGGAGCGGCAGCTGCCTTGTTAGAATTTTGAGGGAAACCAAAAAAAAAATGTCAGTAAGTGGTTAATGAACACTACTTTTTTGTTTTGTTTTGGCTGGATTGTGGAAGGGTTGAAGCCATGTCAGGTGGTCCTGCTGATTTACCCTCTCTATTTGTCCTGGTGACTGTACTGCTGTCACCAGACCAGGATGTGAGGATCTTCCAATTGGGGCAATGGAGGAGCACCAGTCTAGGACGAGGCTTCCCTTCACTTTGAAGATATTTTCACTTACTTTCTGTTGTGTCTCTGGGAAAATAAAGTAAAAAATATGAATAAATTACACCAATTTTAACCCTTCTCTATATTGAAAATTTCTTTAGATAAACAGATGATTCATTAGGAAAATTCAATAATGCCCCGTTGTAGGCATTTTCTATATGCTAGAACAGACTTTCTCAAACTTTTCAACACAGAGGAACCCTTGAAATAACTTTCTAGTCTTAGGGAACCCCCTGCTAAAAATGACTATATCTACAACTCATGATACATTAGTGCAGTGGTCTCCAAACTGTGGCCCGGGGGCCAGATGTGGCCCTTTGCTTGCTTGCTTTTATCCTACCCTTGGGGCACTATTTTATCCACTGACCCCAGTGAAGGGGCACAATTCCTCCCATTAACACCAATAATGGGGCACCATTCCTTTCAATTATACCCACAATTGGGCCCAATGACACCAATGATAGGGGCACAATTCCTCCTGTCGTCACCAATGATGGGGCACAATTCCTTCCACTGTCACCAAAGATGAAACATTGTTTTTTCCCACTGATGTCGGGACTTTCTACTCCCAATGGTCACAGTCCAGCCCCCCTAAAGTCTGTAGGACAGTGAACTGGCCCCTTGTTTACAAAGTTTGGAGACCCCTGCATTAGTGTGCTGGTCAATGGGAAAAATGTTCCTTATGCTTGTGGTGAGTGGGAAGAATTACCCCCTAACAGATATCTTAAAAGAACAATGGTGTCAAAGGGAACTTATCTGAGAGGTGAAAAGTGCTCATTGTTCAAGGAACCCCTAGCAACCTCTGGAGGAATCCTTGGATTGCATGGAACCCTGGTTGTGAAACCCTGTGCTAGACCTTGAAGGAGCTGGAAGGGTAATACAACTGGCTATTTTGCAAGAAATTTGGGAGCTTATCTTCAATCACCGCAAACCACTGTCCACCATATTTACCGTCCTCTAGTTTCGAATGGGCAAATGATTAAAATTGGTGGGAAAAATGACCTTATGACTGGCACTGAGGTGGTATCAACCCACTGCTCAGTTGGTTAAAAGTAGGAAAAAAATGATACCGAAAGATGGTGGGTTACTGTGGATGAATTCCGTAGTAAGGATTTCAAGCCTAATGGAATAATCCGTAAGGCAACTAAGGCCGGCCATAGACTGAGTGATTTTCTTTCCTGCAACCACAGGTTAATGTTGACAGGGGAATCCCTCCCATGTAGCCACTGCATGACTGCTTCCCCGTCCCTGCCAAGAGAACACAGTGATTATTTCTAGCGACTAACAGCCGCTAACAATTTTAAAAACGATTGTAAAATCCGGTAGCCTGGTTGTGTACCCAAGTTGATCGATCAGTCAACTTGGATACATTCAGCCTGCCCATTCATGGTTCAACTCTCAACCCGTTCCTGCTGAGCCGGTCTATAGTTGGCTGTAGTCAGTTGCTAAGGTTGGTTATTTCCAATGAGAATGGTCCAGCATTGGACATCCATTATCATTACCAGTAGTAGTAGTAGTTAGTCACCTGCAACTGGGCTTATTTTGTAATGTTGAAGGCCTTTCTCCACTCAGCTATGTAGCTTATTTAGTTCTAATAAGGGCGTGAGAAAGCCACTTGAATGAGAAGCAAAATGTCTTTAATATTGGAGAACAAGTTTAGATGAATGTGACCAACTATAATTCGGTATATCATGACCTGGATACATAAGACAGACATGTTCTTCGTGTTTCACTGGAGGCTCTGACATTACAGCTATGATAGCAAGTACCAAGCTTCAAATAGTGCTGAAGTTTACTGAGGCCTACTGAAGATTGATAGTAGTAACCACATCATCATTCTCAGCATCTTCAAACTGAAGCTGAAAGGTGCATTAATTCAACTAAGCTTTTCAAAACTTGATGTACACCCTCCTGTTATATAAGCTGGAGCCCAGGAGCATAACTAGAACCTTCAGGGCCCCAGGGCCCCAGTGCAAGGGCCCTTCCCTCCGAGCAAGTGCAACTTCTATGACCCTGGTAGTTCCTCCAGTGCTAGAGCCCATATGTACAAGGAAAGTAATAAATGAATGGATACTTCCTGGTTTTGACAGTCAAGTCAAGGTTGTCCTATCATGTCTGTCTTGAGCCCGGTGAGAGCTGCTTTTTGGAAAAAAACAGAATATCCTGAGAGGAGATTTGTCAATGATAATTTGTCAAAAGATTTTAGTTTGCTATTGTTCTCTGCAGTGTATTGTTTTGCTGGATACAAGTTATAAAAATTCGAGACTGGAAAGTGTGATTGGGTCCTGAGATTCTTTACAATATGGGGCCATCTTTATGATCCAGGACAGGCAAGAGTTACTGGTGGGTCACTTCCCCTGGACTTGGCAGGCAGGAGCTACTGGCAGGGCTGCTCACAGTAGAAAAGGCTTTCCTGTTTAGACATTCGCACTCATTCGGTGGATGTGGTACAATTCAAAAAATAGTGGGACTGTCCTGTTGAAAGATGGATGCTTTGTCTATGTTAGCGTTTTACTCCATGATCTATTGACTAAAAAAGGCCACTTTTGGTCACTTATGTATTAAAGCCAGAGGGTCAGCTTAATAGCCAGGCACCTTACCAGAAGGAGCTCAGCAATGGTAGTTCTCTATATTCAGCTTTAAGAAAGGTTTGCTAAACTGCTCGCTCAGGCTGTCCCGACACGTTGCGCTATGTTAAGGTGCACTGCATCAAGGCAGTCCAAGCATGGCAATGCAGGTTTAAAGTGTATAGTTCATTATGTTTGGCATCGTGTCTCAATGTATACAGCTCTTTTAAGCAAATGATGTTTTGTGAATCTATTGCAAAGTTTCTTGCTTGGAGATCCAGTCAAAACTAGACACAGGCTCTACTTAAAGTGCAATTTCACCCGCAACAAATTAATAAAAAATGTTCTTTAGCAAGGAACACACATTCCACATTAATTATGCCACCAAAAATGGCGTGTGCTGTAAATTGCCTCCAGCATTGTTCCTGTTTCTTCTTACCGGAGGCCGCCATTTTGCTGAAGTCTAGTGCCCCTGAGCAGCAGTAAATCTTGAGGCTGTCAGCAGACCGGCCTCTAGTGGCTCTGAGTTTTGGCACAATGCCGATAATGGAGAATAACTGACTGTGCAGAGCAAGATGATACCATGCATCTCTGTATTTTATACAGTATAGGCACTTGTTTTTAGTGTTTTACATACCTACCCGTATGCCTGCAAAAGGGACCAGCATGAAATAATCTATCAGGACTTCATTTTCTGACTAAAGTTTCACTTTAAAAAGCGTCAGAAGCCTATAGCAGAGGACACATTGTTCCTATGCCTGGCTCTCCCTAGCACCAGTAGAAAAAAGGATGCTTTGTTTACTACTGAAAGATAGAACTAATTTAGCAGTCATCCTTTCTTATCACCTAAGACGACCAAACTAGGCTCTGTAATGTTTGAGTTTCGGGTAGGGGGATGCCTCCATGATTGCTGTACCTTGCTATGGGCAGTCCACCTGGAAGAAGAACCTTTCCAGTATGCATCTGGCACCTAGGTGCCACCCTGTTTTCACCACTCCCAACTTGGTTTTTCGTAGACGACCTGTCAAAACTAGACGCGTGCTCTCCCAAAGTAGTGGCAGAAGCCCAGCAGAGGATGCATTGGTCCTGTGCTGGGATTTTCCTAGTGGCAGAAGTAAATGGTTGCTTTGTTTACTACTGAAAGAAAGAAGGAAGTAATTTAGCAGTCATTCTTTCTTATCACCTAAGAAGACCAAAGGAGGCCTACTTTCCCTAAGCTCTGTAATGTTTGAGTTTCCTGTATGGGGGATGCCTCCATGATTGCGGTACCTTCCTATGGGCAGTCCACTTGGAAGAAGAACCTTTCCAGAAGACATCTGGCCCCTAGGCTCTACAGCATTTTCACAAACTCCAGGGGTGCAGCCTTTTTTCTAAGCTCATCTGTCAAAGCTAGACATGGGATCTCCCAAAATGGTGGCAGAAGCCTGTAGCAGAGGACACATTGGTCCTATGCTGGGCTTCTCCTAGTGCCAGTAGTAAACAGATGCTTTGTTTACTACTGAATGGAGAAAGCGATTTAGCAATGGTAGGATCACTTCCTGGCACCGCTAACCCAAGGGAGCAGCAGCAACGCTCCTTGGAGTTGGCAGAGCTAACAATCTGACCTAACTCTATGCAAGCCTGCATCTGCAAGTGTTATTACTGGCAAGATCTAAAACTTTGGTTAGGTTCTTTTGGGGTGCTTTGTTTTGCACAGTCTGGATGGGCCCTTAAATCTCTATATTTTAACTTGCGTAATGTTATTTGTGGCTTCAACTTTTTGCAATTTACCTTACAACAGCACCTTAAAAGGCAATGACCTTCAAATTTCTCAGACTACAATTGATCACTCTGGGTCACCGATCAGCTCCGTCATCGGTTGCCGCTCGCATTAGTCGTAGTCGCACGCTCCCCCCACCCTTTCCCGTACATCTCTGTCCTCTTGCACCTTCCCTAATTACGGCGGCTGTTTAAACAAGCCCAGCGGCCGTCCTTGCACTTTTCGTAATTAATATTTATCCAGCAAACACACCCGTAGCCACGACCGCTTAAGCGAAAAATGTCAGCCGGGCCATCTGCAGCCCCTCGTTCCCAACCACCTCCTGGCAATTTTGTTTCCCACAGTGCTGGCGCCGTAGATGCGGCATTGTCCTGGCAATTCCCAGGAAACGCCATCGGAAGCTGGGGTGCTATTCCTTAATGCCTGTTAATTAAGCAGACGTGGCCATGCCGAGGGCGCCACCTTCTGTCTCGTTAAAGGGGTGGCAGGTCGGGTGGCGCTGCTTCATGGGAAATGGGGACTACTTTTCTTTCCGGGCAGCAGGATACATTGCGTCAGAGCCTAATCACGCAAATGTCATGAATATACACACATGTAGAAAAAAAAATGAAGATGGCCACCGCCTCCCTTACCCCCCCCCCCCATCTCCTCTGCAGAGCATGTGAAGGCACTATTTTCACAGTGGCGTTCCTCTGGGCTGCGAGTCAAACGGCCTTTAAACAAAGACATTCTGTCGAGAGAGGCTTCGCAAGTTCATTGTTTTTCTCTCTCATCCGTATGCAAAACAGGCATCCGATTTGTGCGCACCATGGCAACGGAGGGGGCAAGGACGCCTGTGCAGGATTGCCGATGACAAATGTCTCGTTCAGAGCCAAACTCCACCCAGAAAAATTAAAAAACGTGAGATTCTATCCAGAGGATTGTTTTATTTCATTTAGCGCCCAGTCACTTTCAAGCCACCCTCGGGCACTTTGCCATTTTTAAATTCATCTTCCGGGCGAGAAGGTGTGATGGCCAAGCAGTGGGCGTCTTTTGCCTTGTGAAAAAGAAGCCCTGGGTTCAATCATGCCAAGGATGTCATTTGCCTAGCTTTTGCACGTTTGCCGTCACATACAGATTGTGAGCTCCTTGGGCAGGACAGGCTTTGCTGTAATTTAATCTATATTCTCTATAAGGTGCTGAAAAGCCATTTTCATGCCAGGGTTGCTTCTTTGCCGAGGTTTCTGTGTGTTGCACTGCGCATGGTCAGCAGCTATTGCTTTCTCAACCCCCTTCACACTTTCTGGGGCCATTTAGATCAGCCATTCTCAACCAGAGCATTCCTCAAGGTTGCTAGGGGTTGAGCTGTGGCTGAATGACCTCCTAGCTATTCTCAACCAGGGTTCAGTGGAGCCTTTGGGTTTCTCCAGAGGTTGCCAGGGCTGCCTCCTGAGGTTACTAGGGGCTCCATTGCTTTCCCAAACTCTTCACACCTTCTGGGACCATTTACTTTAGCCATTCTGTATCCAGGGTTCCATGGAACCTTTGGGGTCCTCCCTGAAGGTGCTAGGGTTTCCTCTAGAGGTTTCCTCTAGAGGTTGCTAGGGGTTCCATTTCTTTCTCAAACCCTTCACACCTTCTGGGACCATTTAGATCATGCATTCTCAACCAGGGTTCCTCAGAACTTTTGGGTTCTTCCAGAGGTTTCTAGGGGTTGCATTGCTTTCTCAAACCCTTCACACCTTCTGGGACCATTTAGATTTGCTATTCTCAACCAGGGTTCCATGGAACCTTCGGGTTCCTCCAGAGGTGGCTAGGGGATTCTCCAGATGTTGCTAGGATTTCCATTGCTTTCTCAAACCCTTAACACTTTCTGAGACCGTCTAGATCATCCATTCTCAACCAGGGTTCCTCCAGAGGTTGCAGGGGCTCCTAAAGCTGTGGCTGAAAGACCTCCTAGTTGATGCCAAAGCCAACAGCAAGAAATCAATTAACTTTTTAGCTGTCTTTAAGGGTGACATTCTAACCACAAGTATAGCTGTTGCATTCTTTCTAAGGACCACCAATGCCATGTGACACCTAATCACCAGGGCTGCTGTTAGAAATCATGGGGCCCCGTACAGCCCTCTTGACGAGACCCCAAACCCCGCCTACATCCCCCCCTACCCCCAGAACAGCAGCACTGACATTTTATTTGTCTACCCCCCCCCCCATGAAACAAAAAAAAGCCCCCCCCCCCTCTGCTCCCACCTCCTTGGCTCTTCTGTTGACCTGATGGGGCCCAGAAAAATCTTAGTAAAAGCGGAGTTGCACCCAAAAGTGGAACTTCCGCTCATTGTACTCCTCCCTCCCTCAGGTGCCACATTTGGCACCTTTCGGGGGGGAGGGGGGCAGGATACCTGTCTTTCACAGGTATCCTGTTCCCATTTCCGGGAGCCTCAGCCGCAGGTATTGACGTCACCGCCCAGGCACCTTCCTCCTCCCTCCTCCTTCTCCGGCTGCTAGGCCAGTAGGAGAGAGGAGTGGAGCCTCGCGCATGTGCAGTAGGGTTCCCGGTGTGAAGCCATAAGGCTTCACTGCCGCATGCCCTTACTCGCAATGGAGGCAGGATGCACCCGACAGCTGATGGAAAGGTCAGCTGGGGTGCCGACATCTCTGTCCAGGTAGGTGTCCAATTATTAAAAGTCAGCAGCTACTGGCTTTTAATTTTTCCGGCGGTGGGCGGACCTCCATTTTAAGCCCTGGTAAGAAAAGGAGTGGGGAGGTGGTCTAATAAAATCGAATTATTCATTTAGGCAGGAATGAACAATAAAGCTGCCCCGGGCCCCCCTGTTTATATGATGCCTGGGCCCAGGACCAGTTGCCTTATCAGTGGCCCTGCTGGTCACTACCTATTTTTAATCCCCTTATTGACGAACAAACGTGCTGCTACTGCATGCATTATATGCGATTGTGGGGCGTTTGCAGCGCGTCCACATTTCCTTGAATGGGCCATGTTCAGTAGGCTTGCTGCCTGCCAATTATGACATATCAGATCAATTTTGCCATGGTCGAAGCATCATGACCACGACATGTGAACATCCACATTCACTGCCATCGCAGCTTAAGAGGAGGGTGCTAAAAATGTGTCTCAACCGTGCGGTTTTAACGTGCCGCAACCACTAGTCTAAATTGAGTTCTACCGTTCACAACCGTTTTTTCTTTTTTATGCATTTTTGCACTACACACTTCATTCAAACGTGCCAAAGAATCTCTTGGGTGTTGAGCTTTGCACCGCATTTGGGGTGCCATTCAGTGTGAACGGCACCTGCAATGCGCATCATGCATTTTGTTGGGATTCCAAATCCCTTAATGGAACTGCAGGCACAACGCACATTTCTAAAATGTGCGACAACACATGCGTTTCCTGTGCGTGTTCCAGAAACACAAGGTGTGAATAGAGCCTAAGCCCTGATTTAATAATTCTCCTCACCAGCCAACATCTCACTTGTCCCCCTCAAAAAAAAAAAAAATTCTGGACATTTAATCCTAAAGTATCCAAATGTTTCTTTTAAAGTCCCTTTTCAAAAGCCCCTTTTCAGTATTCATGGGCCGAATATATTCATGTGCAAAAACAACACCTGTATGTGGGATAAACAGTTTTGTTGCCCTTATTTTGCCCTCCAGGGTCAAACAAGACCTTAAACGGCGGTCTTTGTGCTTTCGGCGGCGGCGTTTTTTCCCAAGCTCGCCCAAGAATACGGCCATACGTCGTCTTATTGGAAATTCCTTTTGTGGTCGGTGTGGAAAGGTCAGTAAGAAACAAGAAGAAGAAAAAAAATTGGCACAAAGGCTAATTAAGAAGAAAGGACTCGCAGTGCGTGTGAGAATTGCGGCCATTAAGCTGTTTTTTTTTTTTTGTTTTTTTTATTCAGATTTTAGTGCTGGGAGGAAGGATCGTCTTGGATCTAAAGGCCGCATTTACATTGGCGTTTCTTAAAGGGGAACTTAATTAGAGTCCTGTAAATTAAAAAAAAAAGATACACTTAAAAATGTTATAAAATTTTTAACCTATTAATGTCACTGATGTAAGAGTTTTGTCGGTGTCGGCACGGGCTTTCAGCAGGTGTTGGTGGTGAGAGTAAAGGGAGATCTCCGAACGTTTATTCGTTGATCTGTCCTCCAGGGAACGAAAGCAGAAGTGATCAGAATTACACCACTTCTGGGTTCAGCGCTATTGTGCTGTGGCCAGAGAGGGTGCTGATCGATCACAAACTGTGCTTGACTAGTATTAATGGGTTTCAGAGGTGACATTTGTGGTCTAATAGTCCCAGAGCGCATGGATGCCGAAAAGTTAAACCACCTAATAATAGTTTCTTCTCTTTTGGGGTTATATTGGTGAGATCTTTTTTCTGAGTTTCCAGGTCTTCACACCTGCTGTGCCCATTATGAGCACTTCTCATCAGCCCTACACTAAGTTACCGGGTCTGTACACCCATCATGAGGTTCTCATCATTCCTTTGCCAAGTTCCTGCATCTGTACAACTGCTGCGCCCATTATGAAGGATTCCCAACATCCATGTGCTGAGTTCCCAGGTCTGTACACCTGCTGTGCCTATTATGAGGGGTTCCCACCATCCCCTGTGGTGAGTTCTTGGGTCTGTACACCTGCTGTGCTCATTAGGAAGGGTTTTCCACCATCCCCTGTGGTGAGTTCCTGGGTCTGTACACCTACTGTGCCCATTATGAGGGGTCCCCATCATCCATACACTAAGTTCCCGGATCTGTGCACCCATCTTGAGTGTTTCTCATCATTCCTTTGCCAAGTTCCTGGATCTGTACAACTGCTGTGCCCATTATGGAGGGTTCCCACCATCCTTGTGCCGAGTTCCCAGGTCTGTACACCTGCTGTGCTCATTAGGAAGGTTTTCCACCATCCCTGTGCTGAGTTCCTGCATCTGTACACCTGCTGTGCCCATTATAAGGGGTCCCCATCATCCCTACACAAAGTTCCTGGGTCTGTACACCTGTGCACCCATCATGAGAGTTTTTCATAGTTACCTGGGTCTGTACGCCTGCTGTGCCTGTTATGAGGGGTTCCCACCATCCCTGTGCTAGGTTCCTGGGTCTGTAAGCCTGCTGTACCCATTATGAAGGGTTCACACCATCCCCACACTAAGTTCTTGGATCTTCATACCTGACCTATTCTGAAAAACATGCCATACTATGAGGTTTGATGTGTGCAAAAATGCATGTGTCAGCAGATGCATACATTTTTAACAATGGCACCGCAGAGCGTCGGCTATAGGGCGCTCTCACACTGTCCCACTGCATTTTGGCCGCAGCACAGTAAACCTGCAGTTTTCATGAGGGTTAGCTGCCCTTTCCCCATAGACTTCTATTATATCCCGCGGTTTTGGTGCGTTTTCTGAAAGTGCACCAAAACCGCGGGTCATAATAGAAGTCTATGGGAAAACACAACTAACCCTCATGAAAACCGTGCATTGCGGCCAAAGCACCAGCCGCTCATAGGGCAGTGTGTTTCCATGCTTGTTGGGAAAGCTCTGAACATATCTTTAAAGAGGACCTGTTATTTACAGTATGCTATCACATAAGGGCTCGTATCAATAAAGTTAAGTAAAAAAAAAGTACGGTAACCCAGCTGAAAGTAAAAATAGAAATATATAAATAAATAAATACCGCAGCACCTCTCTCTATGGCAATACACCGTAGGTAATTGGTGCCATGGTCAGGGAGTGGGTCCCTTACACCCTTTACTGGTTTGTCCTTAGTCTTCCAGGTTGAATGTTGCTCAGTGGCACTCACCCCAGAAGACTAAGAAATCATGTGGTAATGCAGGAGGCAGCTCCAGATTAAAGGTGAGTATTGCAGCCAAAGTTCACCTCGACCCCCAACTCCCAGGAGGCATAGATGACTTTGCCATGTTTTACCGCTGCCTCTTACAAAGAACAGGGATCCCCCTTATGGGATTTTAATGGCCCCATTGGTGATCTAACAATCACAAGCAAAATACATATTCTATATAAAAATAGAAATTTATTATGCTATAAATGATTACAAAAAATACATGACATACAGATGCTTGCGGCAAAAAGCTAATATAATTACATGACGACATAATGCTTAGATATTATGCGGATCCTGAGACACCGCAATATAGAATGCAGGCTTCACATCCAACGCGTTTCAGAAATGACTTCCTTCTTCAGGGGTTTATCAATAGATGCAGACATTCATAATATAAAAGCAAAGAGATGAGGTTTAAACCAATGAAGCGTATCAAGGCAGGAACAAAATAGCATTTGTCTATTATGAAAATCAAGTCCAAGGACAGACTTAAATGCTGATGATGAAAAATCGCATATTCGCCACATAAGTTTAGAAATTTAAAAACAGCCAAATCCAACCAGGGGTAACCCATGCACCAAAAGAACCACTCACCATCACCGGAGCTCTAAATAAGGGCACCCAGGGAGGTCAGAAAGCGGAACAGCTCAGCAGGGCTGATGTACAGCGGACAGAGTCCTTTAGACCAGATTTTTTAGCCAGTAGTCTGGTGAGATATGCAGATTTTATATCAAATGACCTATGATATGTGTATGTAACATAGTTGCTGCAATCAGCATAACATGGAAGTAAAGAAGAGCTATAGAGTTCAAAGAATATATGTATAAAAGGATGCATTAATCAAAATAAAGCATTCCTATCGTTATTTTGTATCCATCAACAAATAACTCTATGCAAGACACATGTGCTTCATTACAAAACAATTAATTACAAGGGAAGAAAAAGTAAAAATGGGGGGTTACCATATAATAAAAGGAAAAGAACCCAAAAAGGGAGAAAAGTCAGAGCAAGGGAAGGAAAAAGAGAACATATTAGGTATTGAAATGGAGCACTGCGTGGATATAGAGTGATCCAAATTACCATAGGGCAGAGTTGTAGGTTACTCCCCTGCCCTGCTGCATACAAAGATGCTAGAGATCTAAAATTGCAGACTCCCATAACCAGCTAGGACCCCTCATGTTAATTTTTTCCAACCTCCTGTCCTGAGGCAAAACCCTCTAAAAAAAGGTTTGAAATTAGTAGCCTCTTTAAGCCCAGGGGGTGATGTAGCACCCAGATGGTATATCCATCTTAGTTCAGATTGCAATAATTTTTTGTTCCAATTGCCTCCCCTGAAGATCCTTTATCGATTTAGCCCTCCTATGATGTAATGCAGGGTTGGTCTGAGATGTGTGGCCCAATATCAGGGTCTATACTCAGAATGTGCCAGTATTTTTCCATAATTCTCCTTACCTGTGAGTGCTGGCCACATTATCAGGTTATGCTACGCATGGTTGTACCACCCTTAGGTTTCCTAGACTTATATAGTAGGTACTCTCTATTTGGAATAGCGGCGCATCTAAACGCCTTTTTGAGACAAGTTTTGGAGTAGCCTCTAGCTAAAAGTCTCTCCTGTAGGGCATTTGCCTCTATCTTGTAAGTGATATTGCTAGAGCAGTTCCTGCGAATCTGCAGGTACTGGCTACAAGGGATAGAGCAGACCAGGGATCTGGGATGAAAACTAGAACTGTGTATGATGGTATTTCCTGCTGTTGGTTTGCGGTAGAGGGTACTAGATAGTCCCCCATCCGAATCCTTGGAGATGATAGTATCCAAGAAGAGTAGGGATGTGGGGTCGAAATTGAGCATAAAAGTAAGATTCAATTCATTGGAATTCATGGCTTTCAAACAACGATGGATGCCCTTCACCGGTCCATCCCACACAACAAAGATATCATCGATATACCTATACCATAAACTGATCTGGCCAAAAAACTCTAGAGATTCATCAGACGAGAGGAAGCCGCGCTCCCACTCCCCCAGGTACAGGTTGGCATAGGATGGGGCACAACACGTCCCCATTGCCACCCCCTGCACCTGGAGGAAGAAGTGGGAGCCCGGAAAAGCAAACTTATTATGAGTGAGTATGAACTCAAGCGCAGTGACTATAAACTCATTGAGCTTCTACTCCGTCTGATTTGCCTGCTGGAAAATATGTCTAATTACAGATGTTCCTTTGTCGTGCGGGATGGAACAGTAGAGGGCCTCCACGTCTATCAAAACAAGAAGGACATCTGGAGAAATATGCAAACCATCCAGGATCTGAAGCAAATGCGGGTTGTCCCTAATATAACTTGGTAGACTGACCACGTACGGTCTGAGATATTCATCTACATATTGGCTAAGGTTCTCAGTTAGAGAACCATCAGCCGATACAATGGGTCTGCCGGGGGGGTTGTTTTTCATTTTATGCACTTTGGGGAGAACATAAAATGTTGGGACCACTGGAAATGAATTCCCAGTTCTGATTAGAAACTGGAGGATGCAGAGGATGTAATTATTGTCAATTTATACAAAAAGCAAAACAATTACATTTTCCAAACACCAACACTACGCCAACTGTAAAACACAGGGGGTCGTAAATCTCCTTACCTGTGAATGCTGCTGCTTTTACATGGGTAAAACCATACAGGAATTTTGGAAGCACGCATACAGACAAATTTTGAGCATGAAATTGTGTAACCCAGAGTTACCGTGGGGGAGACATGTCAGGGATACCCACAATGGAAAATTCCCCAGAATTAGATTCCTTATATTGGATAGAGTACACCCCCCCCCTTCAGGGGGGGGCGATTGGAACAAAAAATTATTGCGATCTGAACTAAGATGGATATACCGTCTGGGTGCTACATCACCCCCTGGGCTTAACACGGCTACTAATTTCAAACCCTTTTTAGAGGGTTTTGCCTCTGAAGGTTGGAGAAAAATGAGACATTGTGGGGTCCTAGCTGGTTATGGGAGTCTGCAATATTAGAACTCTAGCATCTTTGTATGCAGCAGGGGAGTAATCTACAACTCTGACCTATGGTAATTAGGATCACTCTATATCCACACAGTGCTCCATTTCAATACCTAATATGTTCTCTTTTTCCTTCCCTTGCTCTGACTTTTCTCCCTTTTTTTTGGGTTCTTTTCTTTTTATTATATGGTAACTCCCCATTTTTACTTTTTCTTCCCTTTTTTTTTTTTTTTTTTTCTTTTTATATATTTTATTTCATGTTATTTTATTGTCCCATTCTTTTTGTACTTATTTAATTTATCAATTGTTTGTATTTTTTTCTGTGTCCTGTGTTTGTTTCAGTGTAGATTGCATGTCTGCTGCAGCATCTTTAGGATTCCTTATAACATGTTTGTTTTTTTTCAGCCTCCTCCATCCGGGTGTCACCTGCCCCATATCCGCTCCGGTTCCTTGGTTCTTTTGGGCTCCCACCCGGTGCACTTAGGCCACCCATGCGCTTGCAGCGGGTGGCAATTTACCATCTTGGACGAGGATTCTTGCTGGACGGCGGCTGTTCCGCCCCTGGGTTGCTGGGCAACCCTGCGGACTGACTGGCTGCATCGCTCTAGCTCCGCCCACATGTTGCATCGGCGGGGGTGTGACGCGGCTCCACAACCTCTGGACGTGGCCGCGCGTCGTGCTCCCGAGGGTGAGTGGTGGAACGCACACCAGCCCAGCATGGAGCCATGCGTCGCTGATCGGTGTGATGGCAGGGCTAATCCCCCCCATGGGGTATTTAAGATGTGCAGCCCCGGGGAGTTTTGTCACTCCTATACGCTCTTTGCTAGCAGGGGGTTATCTACCTCCTTCCATGGGACGCTTTAGCCCATATCCTCTCTGGTGAGTAATGTAGAGACACGGCTCTTTTTAATTGTTTTGTAATGAAGCATATGGGTCTTGCATAAAGTTATTTGTTGCTGGATACAAAGTAACGATAGGAATGCTTTATTTTGATGCATCCTTTTATACATATATTCTTTGAACTCTATAGCTAAAGCTTTACTTCCATGTTATGCTGATTGCAGCAACTGTGTTACGTACACATATTGCAGGTCATTTGATATAAAAGCTGCATATCTGACCACACTAGTGGCTAAAAAAATCTTTTTTATTTTTATACATAATACCTATTTTGTTTGTGGTTGCTATATCACCACTGGGGCCATTAAAATCCCATAAGGGGGAACCCTATTCTTTGTATTTTGTACACAAGGATGTTGGCCCACCCTTAGTCCTCTCTATCTCAGCTCTCTCTGTATTACCGCTGCCTCTTAGGAGAGCTAGGCACTGACTGAGGGCATTTTGTGGCGAAAAAGAGGTATTTCGAGAAGGGGGGGGCAGCTACAGGTTAAATGTGAGTGTTGCAGGCAAAGTTCATCTTGGCCCTTACTTCCAAGAAGCACGGGTGATCTCACCATGCCTTACCGCTGCCTCCTAGGAGAGATGGGCCTTGAAATTCTTCTTCAGTTTGATGTGACAACCGTGACTAGATTAATTACCGGTAATTTAAGTATAAGAGCAAACATAACTTGCCAAGGCCAATAACCAACATCAATCCAAGCCCATTGCAAAAATGTATTCTCGTGGGATTACGAGTGGCCAGGAGATGTCACTCGACACCTCCTAGAAGTCAAATCTCATTGAGTATTTATTTCTTGTGAAATATCTATTGTTAAAATTTTGTTTGTTTGGGTAGTGGGGGCTGGAAGGGAAACGTCTTCCATTTTCATAGAAGGTTCTAACTGGAGTTCAGCTAAAATTTTGGCAAATTTAAAAAGTTTTTACCCAGCCTTAGATCTTGCTTATTGACCTTGGCGAGTTATGTTTGCTCTTAGTCTTACATTAAATAATCCCGTCATGGTTGTCACATCAGACTGGAGTCTGGACAATTTTGGAAGGGTCTGATCTTTGGACAACTGCTGTCCATACACTCCCGATTCCCAGTGGGGCTTTTCTTTTTATTCCTCCCAACACAAAAGGTCATAGTACTTGCGTATTTATGACCTGTTCCTTCAACCACACCAATTTGTCAACAAGCTGTGGTGTCAATAAAGCAACAATTGGGACAGCAGCTTGCGTTAACTGGGAACAATGCAGAGGTCACTAGCCTAGAGATGTTCTGTCCAGCCCATTAGTACAGAGGGCCGGTATCCCCAATGACCCCAGGCAAATTGAAATAATTGTTCTCCCGACTGGTAAGGAGTCAATAAAAATTGACTGGTAGATTTGCTGGTGTTTGTTCTAGAAGCAGACAAAGAATAATTACTTGTAGGAGCCGGAGAATAAATGGTTGTTAGAGCAGATTGACTGGCAAGATGGCCGCAGTGGGACTAATGAAGAGGAATGGACATTTTAGGTTTTCAAAGTCTAATTCATTGATGGGATACTACATGTCCAGTTTAATTTATTTCCACCAGGGTTATTGAATTTAACATGTGACAGCAGGAAAACTATGACCTTCTCCAGGAAAAAAAATCCTTATATCTGGTGTCTTCACATCCTCACCTGTCCATACAATTTTAGTTTTTGTTCATGTGTCTATTCTCTCAATATAACTGAACATAGATGAACCAAAGAAAAGCTTAAGTCTACCTAAAGGTGATATTTATGTCCCACCCAACGAGGCTCCTTAAACATTTTTTAAAAAATGATAAAATGAAAAAAAAAAAAAAAATTAAAAATAAAAACTGCTTACATTAGTGGTAAAACTACCAGGGTCACAAAGGTCGCACTTGCGATCGAGCCCTGGTGTTCCGCCACTGTGGCGAGGGTCCAAGATGGCAGTAAGGGGGCCTGCCATGGGACCATAATAAAGCCGTAATAAAGGGCTCTGGGATCAATGGGGGGCCCCAGACCTAGAGGTAACGGCCTCAGCTGGTGGTCAGGGGGGGGCGTTTCATGGTTTTCTTGCGCCAGGGCCCTGAAGGTTCTAATTATGCCTCTGAATGGTGGGAACCCCTCCTAATTGGATCTTCACCTCCTGCCACATGTTATGTACTGTGGGCTGAATGATGCTGTATTATGTGATGAACTTTGATGCCAATTTGTGAGTATAATACTTACCACTTTTTATAACAATAAAGCTATGGTTTTAGGATAATGCACTAGGTTGATGCACCCTTTCTTTCTTTTTTGCGGTTCCAGTTGTTGCAGACTTCCCCAGGCTTTTGAAGGCAGCATAACGAGAGGGATGGTGGGAACCCCTCATAATGGGCACAGCAGGATACAGACCCAGGAACTCGGCACAGGGATGGTGGGAACCTCTCGTAATGGGCCCAGCAGGTGTACAGACCCAGGAATTCAGCACAGGGATGATGGGAACCCCTCACAATTGGCACAGCAGGTGTACAGACCTAGGGAATCAGCACAGGGATGGTGGGAACACCTTATAATGGGCACAGCAGGTGTACAGACCCAGGAACTCAGCACAGGAATGGTGGGAACCTCTCATAATGGGCAGAGCAGGTGTGCAGAACCGGGAACTCAGCACAAAGATTTCACCAATATAACACCATAAGAGAAGAAACTGCTAGCTGGTTTAACTTTTTGGCATCCATCAGGCATTGAAGTACCAGCAGGATTAAAAAAGAAACAGTCTTTTAACATAGCCCCATTCATCGTTTTATTTAAATTAAAGGGAGGAAGGAGATTTTGGTAATGGGACTTCAGGGCCGGCATATTTTAGTTGGTTTTCTGTGCAGAGCATCCCAATGGTGCAGGAGAGCTGAAACAAGGGATGAAATTTACTTTAAATTTAATACTAGCTTTACTTGAGAGGGCTGGTGTTAATTTTAGGAGTGAAAGAGTTAGGAATACATAGATAGCGGGGTTACAGGAAGGGTTAATGTTGGGGTTACAGGAAGGGTTAGTGTTGAGGTTACAGAGAGGGTTAGTGTTGGGGTTACAGGGAGGGTTAATATTAGAATTACAGAGAGAATTAGAGGGGTTAAAGCGGAGTTCCAGTCATAATTTTTTTTTTACATTATTCAGCAACATTAAATCTGAATAACAACCTTTGGAAAAAAAAATTTTTTTTTTACTCATCTTTTCTGGTCTGTTGCTAGGGGGTCCCTCGTAATCTGCCTCTTCCTCTCCAAGGCGCCTGACGTCGTTTCCCTCGGCGCCCGTGCTCGCTAGTGCTCCTGGGAGATGTCTGTCATTTCCCAGGAGTCACTGGGCAGTGCCGAGGGCTTTGTTGTCATCACAACGGGGGCGAGCATTTCCAACGACGCCGCCCTTTGTGATGGCAACAACAGAAATGTGCACGGCTGCGCCGTACATGCAGTGCATGCTGGTAGCTCAGCTGCACCAGAGCCCGGAAGATGGTGCTTGTGGGCTTCACATGCCCACAAGCACTATGGAAACTTGTACAAAACAGGAATATAAGATATATTCCTCTCGAAAAATCGGCAATCGAGCGCCAATTTTTAACACAAATGTGACTGCTTTAAATATCCATTATAAACAAAAGATACGAATATTAAAAAAAAAAATGTGTGAACACCGCTTTAAGCTGGTTATCCATGGCTGGATTTCAGCCAATTCCTGCAGAATCAACTGAAATTTGAGTCATGGGATCTCTCCATTCATGCTATTTACATGGAAATCTATTTTGAATGGTTAGCATTGGTGTGAGGGTTAGTATTAAGACTACAGAGAAGGTTAGTATGATGGTTAGGCTTACAGAGAGAATTTTTCCAAAGAGGGTTAGTTAGGCATACAGAGGGATTTGGTTTGAGGATTAGTGCTGGGGTTACAGGGAGGGTTCATGTTAGGGTTATAGAGAGGGTTAGTGTAAGGATTATAAGAAGGGGTTAGTGTTGGGGTTACAGGAAGGGTTAGCGCTGGGGTCACAGAAAGGATTAGTGTTGGTGTCACAAGAAGGGTTAGTGTTTTGCGGTAACAGGCAGAGTTAGTGTTAGGGTCACAGGAAGGTTTAGTGTGAGGGTTATTGGGAAGGTTAGTGTTAGTGTCATGGGAAGGGTTAGCAATGAGGCCACAGGAAGGGTTAGTGTGAGGGTCATAGGGAAGGTTACGGTTACAGAAAGGGTTAGTGCTGATGCCACAGAAAGGATTAGTATTGGTGTCGCAAGAAGAGTTAGTGTTGGGGTCACTGGAAGGGTTAGTGTGAGGGTCATAGGGAAGGTAAAAGTTACAGGAAGGGTTAGTGTTAATGCCACAGAAAGGATTAGTGTTGATGTCGCAAGAAGGGTTGGTGTTGCAGGAAGGGTTAGTGTTGGGGTCACTGGAAGGGTTAGTGTTGGGGTCACTGGAAGGGTTAGTGTTGGGGTCACTGGAAGGGTTAGTGTGAAGGTCATAGGGAAGGTTAGTGTCATAGGAATTGTTAGGAATGAGGTCAAAGGAAGGGTTAGTGTAAGGTTCATAGGGAAGGTTAGGGTCACAGGAAGGGTTAGTGTTGGGGTCACTGGAATGGTTAGTGTGAAGGTCATAGGGAAGATTAGGGTCACAAGAAGGGTTAGTGTTGGGGTCACAGGAAGGGTTACTGTTGGAGTCAACGATGGGATTATTGTTGGGGTAACAGGAAGGTTTAGTGTGAGGGTCATATGGAAGGTTGTCGTCACAGGAAGTGTTAGTTTTGGCATCACAGGAAGGGTTAGTGTTTGGGGGTTTTAGAATGGGGTTTAGGGTTGGGGTCACAGAAAAGGGTATTTCTAAAGTTACAGGGAAGGTTAGTGAGGAGAGGCCTCAGGGTGGAGCATTACCTGCTTTGGAAATGTGGATGTCTCTGGCAAGGCAAGAGGACTCAGGAAGTACACTCCATACACATAGAGATGAGTGTATTTATTCTGTAGGGTATAACCCAGACCTCAAATATTTAATAAAGTAAATTAATTTAATTTTCTGACTTTACCACAAGTGTAGTTTTGACTTGGTAGCTGAATTTCACTAGCTGGGAATTGTTTTTTAATGCAACTGAATTTTTTTTTTCTTTTATAAATGCGTACAGCGGTATGTGATGTCCACTGGACCTTCCCAGGAATTCAACTTCACTGCATACCTCAAGGTCCTCTGATAGCCATAAAGGGCTGAAGTAGTAGCAGGACCCCCAGGCATGACAGGCTCAGATTCAGACATAGTAAATTTAGTTCTATAAGAGGAGCGGAAACCATTCCAAAGCCAATACCTTCTCCTAATCTCCATCCCATTGTCAGGAGGGTCCTTCACATTGCGGTAACTGTGACTTCCCAGCACTTCAGCAATGTATTGTGGATACTATTCTGAAGCCCACAGTGAGCCCTAACCTTGGATTTGTCTTCTAATGGACTGGACTAAAAAATAGGCTTGAAAGGGTGTCATAATGGCATCTCTTTTTATTGTCTTGTACCCTCTTCATTTAATGGCAGCAGCCGGCCCTTGCTCAGAGCACTGTAATGGTAATGTAAGGACTGCCATAAGAGGTTCTTTAAAAACACGGCAGCCTTTTGTTCTTCCATTGTCAGGGTCACAGGTCATAGCCGCCAGGATTTTAGCGACTACTAAAAATGAAGTCCACGGCACTTGGAGGTGGGAAAACTGTAACACCTGCCTTTTTTTTCTAATGCATTTCACTCTACTGCCATTGAAGCAAAACCTGGCACCGTAGATGTACCTAGAGAAAACCTGGGTCAAGGAAAACCATGTGAAATTGACAGCTGAAGCCGCCACCATAAAGCGCTTATGTGCAATTTCAAGTTTGGTCCAAAAGTGGTCAAACAATATTCTCAGCAGCCCATCCACTTGTGGGACCTGGGGGTGAAAGGGGGCTCTATCAGAGGTGGTGTTGAGGCATCTTAAAACCAGAAAACTGTATACAAGTAAAGATAATGCATCCATCGCCGTATTGTTAAAGTGACACTTGACTCTGGTTGAAAAAAAAAAAAATCTATTAAGTATTATTAACTTTGTGAAAAAGAAAAAATTGCGCTAATAAAGTCCAAAAATAATAAATAAAAAAAAAGTAATGTTCTAAATGCTTGACCAACTGGAGATATGTTGCATATTCACCAGTGACTAAATCACAAAAAATGTACCATCACCTTGTGGAAAACATGCTTACCAGATTGTAAGCCAAATAAGCAGGTGGCTATTATCCCAGCCCGGGCTAGTGGTTTTGCAAGATGAGATGTATATGTTGCGAGCCTCTTAGCATGGGTTGGTGTTGATTCCACAAATAATTTTTTTGTGTTGACCAAAAAAACAGAAAAATAACATAGCGTAAGATTGTCAAAAAATATATAAATGTGTGCACAATAAATGCAGTTGCACTCACAGTTTGGACAACCGAGGATTGCACAAACGGACAACCACCCAGTGGATAAAGCAGGATTGAGTGTACCGTCGCCACATAAAGGGCCTCCTTACCAGATATCAAACTAAACAAGGCATTTGTCTCCTTAAGAAAGTAAAACCTCGGCTGGACCCAGACATACAACTTGGTTGATGGACGATATGACAACTCTCAGCGGAGAACCGAGTGATCCATAGGGCCATGGGTGTCAGTGATACTCCAAGAGGGGATACAATACACCATAGCGTAATACCGTCAACACTGATTTATTATATAAAAAAAATTGCATTTACAAACAACGATAAAAATCTTGCATGAGAATATAAAGCCGGCCGGCTGCAATGCAAAAGCTCCCGTCGTTCTCAACAAGACAGCATGGTTACATCAGCGCGTACCTCCTCAGACGCGTTTCGCCACCCTCTCTTGGTCCAACTGTACATAGGAACATAGCCATCCTCTGTCGGTCCCACGGTATGTAGGAATATAGCCAATGTCTTGATCTCACTGTATGTAGGAATGTAGCCACCCTCTCTTGACCCCCGTTGCTTTTAGAAATGCAGCCACCCTTGCTTGGTTCCACTGTATATAGGAACATAGCCACCCTCTCTTGGACCCACTGTATGTAGGAACGTAGCCACCCTCTCTTGGACCCACTCTATATAGGAATGTAGCCACCATGTCTTGGTCCCATGGTATGTAGGAATGTAGTCATCCTCTTTGTCGCACTGTATGTAGGAACGTAGCCACCCTCTCTTGTTCCCCTTGCATTTGGGAATGCAGCCACCCTCTCCTGGCCCCACTCTATATAGGTATGTAGCCACCATGTCTTGGGTAAGGGTGATGGACTAGCCTAGCATGACTCCAGACCTAAACCCTATTACGCATCTATGGGGCATCCTCAAACGGAAGGAGGTGGAGCCCAAGGTCTCTAACATCCACCAGCTCCGTGATGTTGTCATGGAGGAGTAGAAGAGGACTCCAGTGCCAGCCTGTGAAGCTTTGGTGAACTCCATGCCCAAGAGGGTTAAGACCGTGCTGGAAATAATGGTGGCCACACAAAATATTGACATTTTGGGCCCAGTTTGGACATTTTCACTTAGGGGTGTACTCACTTTTGTTGCCAGCGGTTTAGACATTAATGGCTGTGTGTTGAGTTCTTTTGAGGGGACAGCAAATTTACACTGTTATACAAGCTGTACACTCACTACTTTACATTGTAGCAAAGTGTCATTTCTTCAGTATTGTCACATGAAAAGATATAATAAAATATTTACAAAAATGAGGTGTGTACTCACTTTTTTGAGATATAGTGTGTGTGTGTGTGTGTGTGTGTGTGTGTATATAATATATATACACACACACAGTGGGGATGGAAAGTATTCAGACCCCATTAATTTGTTCACTCTGTTATATTGCAGCCATTTGCTAAAATCATTTAAGTTCATTTTTTTTCCTCATTAATGTACACACAGCACCCCATATTGACAGAAAAACACAGAATTGACATTTTTGCAGATTTATTAAAAAAGAAAAAACTGAAATATCACATGGTCCTAAGTATTCAGACCCTTTGCTCAGTATTTAGTAGAAGCACCCTTTTGATCTAATACAGCCTTTTTGCGAAAGATGCAACAAGTTTTTCACACCTGGATTTGGGGATCCTCTGCCATTCCTCCTTGCAGATCCTCTCCAGTTCTGTCAGGTTGGATGGTAAACGTTGGTGGACAGCCATTTTTAGGTCTCTCCAGAGATGCTTAATTGGGTTTAAGTCAGGGCTCTGGCTGGGCCATTCAAGAACAGTCACAAAGTTGTTGTGAAGCCACTCCTTCGTTATTTTAGCTGTGTGCTTAGGGTCATTGTCTTGTTGGAAGGTAAACCTTCGGCCCAGTCTGAGGTCCTGAGCTCTATGGAGAAGGTTTTCATCCAGGATATCCCTGAACTTGGCCGCATTCATCTTTCCCTTGCTTGCAACCAGTCGTCCTGTCCCTGCAGCTGAAAAACACCCCCACAGCATGATGCTGCCACCACCATGCTTCACTGTTGGGACTGTATTGGACAGGTGATGAGCAGTGCCTGGTTTTCTCCACACATAACGCTTAGAATTAAGGCCAAAAAGTTCTATTTTGGTCTCATCAGACCAAAGAATCTTATTTCTCACCATCTTGGAGTCCTTCAGTTGTTTTTTAGCAAACTCCATGCGGGCTTTCATGTGTCTTGCATTGAGGAGAGGCTTCCGTCGGGCCACTCTGCCACAAAGCCCCGACTGGTGGAGGGCTGCAGTGATGGTTGACTTTCTACAACTTTCTCCCATCTCCCGACTGCATCTCTGGAGCTCAGCCACAGTGATCTTTGGGTTCTTCTTTACCTCTCTCACCAAGGCTCTTCTCCCCCGATAGCTCAGTTTGGCCGGACGGCCAGCTCTAGGAAGGGTTCTGGTCATCCCAAATGTCTTACATTTAAGGATTATGGAGGCCACTGTGCTCTTAGGAACCTTAAAGTGGAAGTCCACTCTTAAAAAAAAAAAATAAATAAATAAAAAAAAAAAAAAAAAAAAAATTACATAAAATTGCTCCTAAAAATCTAAAAAAAAAATTTTTTTTTACTTACCAGAAATGGCTGTTACTAGGCATATTGTCCTAATCTGCCACTTCCTACTCCGTGGTGATCTTCATTCTTCTCCTCCTCGCGGTGTGTTCTGGGAACTGTGTGTGTGTCCCAGAACACAGCCGGCCATTCACAAAGCGCCGCGCGACTCGCGCATGTGCAGTAGGAAATGGACAGTGAAGCCGCTATGGTCCACTGCCTGTTTCCCTTAGTTTGAATGGCGGTGCCGGGACCTGATCCGATGGACAGATCGGCCTCGGGCGGCCGACATCGCGGGCTCCCTGGACAGGTAAGTGTGCTTATTAAGAGTCAGTAGCTACAGTGTTTGTAGATGCTGACTTTTGAAAAAAAAAATTTTCAGCTGGACCGCCTCTTTTTAAGTGCAGTAGAAATTTTTTTGTAACCTTGGCCAGATCTGTGCCTTGCCACAATTATGTCTCTGAGCTCTTCAGGCAGTTCCTTTGAACTCATGATTCTCATTTGCTCTGACATGCACTGTGAGCTGTAAGGTCTTATATAGACAGGTGTGTGGCTTTCCTAATCAAGTCCAATCAGTATAATCAAACACAGCTGGACTCAAATGAAGGCGCAGAACCATCTCAAGGATGATCAGAAGAAATGGACAGCACCTGAGTTAAATATATGAGTGTCACAGCAAAGGGTCTGAATACTTAGGACCATGTGATATTTCAGTTTTCCTTTTTTAATAAATCTGCAAAAATGTCAACAATTCTGTGTTTTTCTGTCAATATGGGGTGCTGTGTGTACATTAATGAGGAAAAAAATGAACTTAAATGATTTTGGCAAATGGCTGCAGTATAACAAAGAGTGAAAAATTTAAGGGGGTCTGAATACTTTCCGTCCCCACTGTATATATTATTTACCAAAAGTATTGGGACGCCTGCCTTTGCACGCACATGAAATTTTAATGGCATAGTCTTGTCTTAGTCCGTAGGGTTCAATATTGAGTTTTCCCACCCTTGGCAGCTTCAACTCTTCTGGGAAGGCTGTCCACAAGGTTTAGGAGTGTGTCTATGGGATTGTTTGACCATTCTTCCAGAAGCGCATTTGTGAGGTCAATCACTGATGTGGAGGAGAAGGCCTGGCTCGCAGTCAGATACCATTTAAAGTTCATGTGCGTGTAAAGGCAAGCATCCCAATACTTTTGGTAATATAGTGTAAATGTAAATAGACCTCAATCTACAGTAATGAAGACCCTAATATGAGCTTGAATGGTGCTTGTTTACATTTTGTTGATTATGGCGAGACCAAGATCCAGTGAAATTAATTTAAAGGAACCCAATAGATGAAACTAAGTAATAGAATATAAAATTAAATGAAATGTAGGTGACACCCTCTTTGGCACATTCTCAGAAAGATGGGTACTCTGTAGGAGATTTCTCTCAGTTGGGGTACAAAAAACTCTCCATGCCAGTTGGTGGAAGAGTTGGGCTTTAATGCAGTTTCTCAAAACTTTTCCTAATGAGGCTGGTGCATTTCATTTGACAAGTTTTTTTTTTTTTTTTCTTTTTAAATCACTGAACCAGATATCCACTTCATCCACCTAACTAATCATCTTGTCCCTCGTGGAAACGGCTTATTACAGCATCATTCCACCTAAGCGATCACTTTGTTTTCCTAGGATCAGTCACTCCTCCTCCTTGTGTTTTGCTAAAACCTCATCCCTCTCATTAGACCATTGTCCCCACTGTCCCCATATGGTGCCATGTCATTATCATCCCTTACAATTGCTCCTTAAGTCTTACAGGTGTCACACGGATACCGCTCGTAGGGGGACACAATGGGAGCCACAAAACAGATCATTACTTGGCCCGAAGCCCCTCTAGGGAGCAGCTGGCGACTGACCGGGGGTCATCTGCCATGAAAGCAAGGTGCACAACGCTGCAACTTTATGTGCGCAATAGCACCTCCTTTGTCTCGTAACTCTCGTTCCTACCTAAAACATAGTTAAGAAACGTATTTTTATCAATATATTAAAGCGTATGTAAATCCTAAATCTGTTCTCCAGTACGTTTTTGGCGTCGTGCCTCAATGTATAACGTTTTCCAAAGCAAATAATTTGGTAAATCTGTTGCAAGGTTTTGTTTACATGAAGATCCTGCCAGTAACCGCGCTTCCGGTTGAAGGCTGACAACACTAAGCTACTTGACATATGAAGGACAGATACCTCCAGTTTTTCCCCAACTTATTATACCATAACCTCCAAACTCCCCAAATACCCGATAAATGACGTGACAAGGTTTTGGAGTAAAATGGCCTTACGGCCTTTTATTTAACAATTAACGTAACATAAATAAATAACATTTAAAATAACCATTAACCAAAACTTCTCTATTACCCGGTGGTCTTTGAGGGCAACGACACACAACTTGGTCACTGCGACAAACTTCTTTAAAAACTTAGGCCTCCAGTTGCAAGACACCGACCCGGAGACGGTTCTCGACATGCGCAGTGACCTGTATTTTCACCCTGGTTAAACCCCTCATTAACCGGAAGGTACCCGAGAACCCCATACCACAGATGGGTCCCAACCATGTTCTATACCAGCCTTCTTCTCTTCCTCCAAAGACCCACCACTGCCGGGCTGTCATGACAGCCTCACTTTAATACTGACCAAAACATCAGGAGGGTCAGTGGGAAGCTTCTCACCTCTCCGCTCTCAACTGGCGTCACTACTTCCTCCTTCCAACCAAACTTCCCCAGGACCCCTCCCAGCCCTTAACCACCCTCCTTTTCGAAAAAGGGCAACATCCCTAAACTACTACCCCTGCCTGTCCTGCTGTCCGCCTATGTCATGCCGTCCCTCCACCCATTCCTTTTATTCCTTTACCCCGGGACTCCCTGTTTTGTGATTAGAATCGTCAGCCTGCTGTGCAAGCTTGCACAGTATATCTTGTAGACCTGATAGGTAGTCAACTGAAGGAGTTTTCATGGCAGGCAGACAATTCTGCTGCAAATTGCGATGCAGTGGCTAGGTGTTGTCCGCCTGCAACAGGAAGAGCTGCTACTGGCAGGATCTCTAGGTAAAAGGTTTTGCAACAGGTTCACAAAAAATGTACTTTCAAATGAACAGAGTGGGGCTTTTAAATTCTGCTGGGTGACATTGTGTCACATCCTGTAGACACAAGAAGACGTGCGGGAAAATCTCTCCAACAGTCCCTCTTATTTAGTTATCGATTTTTTTTTTTTTCTTTTTTTGTGGTCCTTCATTATTAATCCCTTCACGTCCGCCCTGAAATCCCTTTAACTGGGCGTTAATGCCTTATCAGGTGACCACTGTGATTGGCTGTCACAATAGTCACATGATCAGGAGCCGATCCCTGCCATTCCCAATCATTAGTAAAGACCAAGAGATGTCTTAGACAGCTTAGACGCATATGTGCAGCGTGTGGGCATTAAAGCCCATCCTTTTAGCTGCTGCACACGTGCATTACGTGGGCGGCAAGAGGGTAAAGTTTGCTGGGATCCATGGATAATCTGGGTCCTATACACAAAGCCTATCCTGACTGTACCTATGCGCGGTGTAACTAATAGCAGTGGAGAAATTGTGCATGCTCTTTCTAGCCTCCCCCAGACTCCCATTGCATATCCTTTATGACCTGGATACAGCAGACCATTCAGGGATCTTTTCTTTACATAGAGATTCACAACGCAGTGGGTCACTCAGCCAGCCAATTCCATCCAAACAGTTGCTGGCCACTCTGTAAACCCGACACATGGTCCCCAACCACTTTCTCTGGATTGGTTGCGCGGCGCCTCTGCTGGAGTTAGCACAACCACATCTGATCCGCCACTGCGAAAAAAGGCTTTACTACAATCTAGAGCCATGGCCTCCAAACTGTGGCCCTTGGGGCATTATTCTTCACACTGAAACCAAGAGTAGGGTATAATTCCTACAACTGACACCAATAATGGGGCACCAATTGATATCAACGATGGGGCACTATTCCTCCAACATGATATCAACGATGGGGCACTATTCCTCCAACATGATATCAACGATGGGGCACTATTCCTCCAACATGATATCAACGATGGGGCACTATTCCTCCAACATGATATGAAAGATGGGGCACTATTCCTCCAGCATGATATGAAAGATGGGGCACTATTCCTCCAGCATGATATGAAAGATGGGGCACTATTCCTCCAACATGATATGAAAGATGGGGCACTATTCCTCCAACATGATATGAAAGATGGGGCACTATTCCTCCAACATGATATGAAAGATGGGGCACTATTCCTCCAACATGATATGAAAGATGGGGCACTATTCCTCCAACATGATATGAAAGATGGGGCACTATTCCTCCAACATGATATCAACAATGGGGCATTATTCCTCCAACAGGATATCAACGATGGGTATGGTTGCCACCTCATCCCTTTAAACCTGAACACATAGTAATTACACAGGTACTGTGGCTGATTAAGGTGGTAATCAAACTCACCTGGTGCCTTATCTGCATTTAATTATCCTCAGAACCTGTGTAATTCAAAGGTGTTCGGGTTTAAAGGGATGAGGTGGCAACTCTAACGATGGGGCACTATTCTGCCAACATGATATCAACAATGGGGCATTATTCCTCCAACATGATATCAAAGATGGAGCACTATTCCTCCAACATGATATCAATGATGGGGCATTATTCCTCCAACATGGTATCAAATATGGAGCACTATTCCTCCAACATGATATCAACGATGGGGCACTATTCCTCCAACATGATATCAACGATGGGGCACTATTCCTCCAACATGATATCAACAATGGGTCACTATTCCTCCAACATGATTTTGGCACTATTCCTCCAACATGATATGAAAGTTGGGGCGTTGTTCCTCCATCATGATATCAACCATGGGACACTATTCCTCCAACATTATTTCAATGATGGGGCACTATTCCTTCTACTGACCAAAGGCACTCTGTAATTTCTTTACTCCTACTGACCACAAAACCTGAAGCATTGTTTGTTTATTCTCACTAAATCCAGGATATTTTCTAGAAGAACCCTTGAAAAAATGTTTAGGTCTTAAGTAACAATTAAGTGTAGGTCAAGGGAAAGAATGACCCACTTACAGTAGTGGCCAACCTTGGCAGATCTTTTTAGCAGTCTGTAAAATGGCACTGGACCCTGAATTAGGCATGCACTGATGGGAGGTCAATCAGCCACAGCTCAAGGAGCCCCTGGAAACCTCTAGAGCAGTGGTTCTTAACATTTTTTGGAGTGGTGGACCCCTTTAAGAACCTGATGAAAGCCCCCCTCCCAGAAGTATTCACATATACACGACTTCGCATGGAATGAATATAGGTACTTTATTTTATTGAAATTTGATTGTCTCATACATATGGTGATCGTGCAAAGAGTGATGATACAAATTTAAATGGGGAACATGGGCCAACAACCAGTCAAGAGAGACTTAGCAGCCTGCGCTATAAGCAGTGGCAGGGTTCATTTTCTTTCATTTCTTTTAATAGGAAACCATTGGTTGGGACAAGGGGAGGGCTCTATAGTGAATGTAAATGTTATTTTTTTTATCTACCCTTCACAGTCCCTCGAAACCCATCTATGGACCCTAAGTTATGAACCTCTGCTCCAAAGAAACCCTGGTTGAGAATGACTGATCCAGAGCCTGGGCTGGGCCGGTATCTGGGGCACAAGCATGGCCCATTTAGGGGTACATGGAACCCAGGTTGTGAACCCCTTCTCTGGAGCGGGTGTCTCCAAACCTTCTAAACAAGGAGACAGTTTACTGTCCTTTACACTTTAGGGGGGCCAGACTGTGGCCATTGGGAATAGAAAAGGTCCTGACATCATTGGGAGAAAACAATGCCCGATCTTTGGTTTCAGTGGGTTCACAATAGTTGCTGTCAGTGGGAGGCATAGTGCCACATTGTTGGTGTCAGGAGGCTCAGTCGTTGATGTCATTGGTAGGAATTGTACCCCATAGTTGATGGTGTCAGTAGGAGGAATTATGCCGCAAAGTTGGTGCCATTGAGCCCAATTGTTGGTGTCATTGAGAGGAATTGTGCCCCATCGTTGGTGTCATTGGGTGGAATTGTGCCCCATAGTTTGTCAGTGGGAGGAATTGTGCCACATCGTTGGTGCCATTGGGCTCAGTTGGTGGCATTGCGGGGAATTGTGCCCCTTCATTGGGGTTAGTGGAAGAAATGGTGCCCCAAGGGCTGGATAAAAGCAAGAAAAGGGCAGCAGTTTAGAGACCACTGCTCCAGAGCAGTGTTTCTTAACTCTACTCCTCAAGGCGCCCCAACAGGTCATGTTTTCAGGATTCCCCTCAGATGAAATGGCTGTGGAAATTACTAAGGCAATGAAACTGATCAAATCACCTGTGCAAAATAATGGAAAGCCTAAAAACATGACCTGTCAGGGCTCCTTGCGGACTGGAGTTGAGAAACACACACTGCTCTAGAGGAGCCCTCGTTGAGAATGACTGATCTAGAGCATGGGCTAGGCTTGTATCTGTAGCTAATGCCCTCTACCACTAAGAAGGTGTATGAACTGATGTTCTTGATGAAGAAGAACTTTTATAGAGATACCCAGCTAGCTAAGGCCAAATCGGAATACAGTTTTTTTTGTCTGTGAGGCCCTTCTCATAGAACTCAGCGAGGCTTCTTGGGGTAAGAGATGGTCTGATAAGAAATGAAGCCTTTTTTGGTAACTACCATTGTTCCTAAGATAGGCCAGATGCATTCACAGCAAGCCTCTACTCTACCGCCCCCCAAGTGCAAACAATTGCCTACATGTGCAACAGCCCTCTTATGTTATTTACCTGATTAAGATCTTAAAGAGACAAATGCTCATATATAAATAGGAGGACCTTTTGCATACTTTCCATATATTCTGAAGACTGGTAACTATTGACAATAGTCAATCAACGGATGTCGTTGGTTTATGTTCTGTATGGTGGTCCTCATCATTAGACCAGGATTTGCTCACCTCCTGACACCACATGCTCGCACAGTACCTGGGCTAGATTTGATTTATCAGTGGTTGGCAATCCTCTGATTTAGGTAGATTTACCATTAAAAATGGTACAGAATGTGGCAATCGTCAACTAGTCATCAGACATTAGCAGTTTTGTGGCTCTAGCAGGCTCCAGGCCTGAAAAAGAGTGATTATCGGACTGCAGATTACATTAGAGACATCTGCAAAAGGGGTTCATTTAAAACACAGCTTGACACTCCTTAAATGAGGTACTGTATGTATAGTTATTATGAGGGTTTTCTGCCGGTGAGGTGTGAGCAAATTAGAGTAAATTATACCAATGGGCAAGCCAGCGTAGATCCGCGCCTAATCTTATGCATGTTTCCATGGAGCTCATTTATTTAGTCTCCTCATTTATAGAGCTCTGAAAGTTTCTCCGCCACGGTTTGCAAAGTACATTATGTCAGGTCATCAGTCCTTGATGACTAAAGAGCTTACAATCCGATGTCCTCTTCACTGCCATGCAGGCAAAGTATGTCATGAGGCAAAGAGCCTTTTAAGACCAGCATTAACAATAAGATCTGAAATATATTCTATCCATCCTATGATGTTGCAATTGTTGGCCGTACAGTTTCGTTGTTTTTATGAATAACCTATTTATCTACGACAGGTATGACATACACTATATTGTCAAAAGTATTGGGACGCCTGCCTTTACAGGCACATTAACTTTAATGGCATCCTAGTCTTAGTCCGTAGGGTTCTATATTGAGTTGGCCCACCCTTTGCAGCTATAACAGCTTCAAATCTTCTGGGAAGGCTGTCCACAAGGTTTAGGAGTGTGCATATTGAAATGTTTGACCATTCTTCCAGAAGACCATGTGTGAAGTCAGGCACTGATGTTGGACGAGAAGGCCTGGCTCGCAGTCTCCGCTCTAATTCATCCCAAAGGTGTTCTATCAGGTTGAGTTCTGAACGCAGGCCAGTCAAGTTCCTCCACCCCAAACTCACTCATCCATGTCTTTATGGGCCTTGCTTTGTGCACTGGTCCAAATCATTGGTGGAGGGGGGATTATGGTGTAGGGTTGTTGTTCAGGGGTTGGGCTTGGCCCCTTGGTTCCAGTGAAGGGAACTCTTAAGACGTCAGCATACCAAGACATTTTGGACAATTTCATGCTCCCAACTTTGTGGGAACAGTTTGGGGATGGCTCCTTCCTGTTCCAACATGACTGCGCACCAGTGCACAAAGCAAGGTCCAAAAAGACATGGATGAGTGAGTTTGGGGTGGAGGAACTTGACTGGCCTGCACATTAGTGCCCATCAGTGCAGCATATCAGTGCTGCCGTATCAGTGCAGCTTATCAGTGCCCATCAGTGCAGCCTTATGTCACTGGATTAGTAAGATTACTCCTATCTGGTAAGATATTTGGACTTTGGTGTTTTCTTCCACTGATTGTAATCATAGGATTATTTCACTTATTTATATAATGACTAGGAATAATCAGTGGCAGCAAACACAAGTCCAAATATCTTATAAAATAGGAGTAACCTTACTAATCCAGTGACATGTTGTGGTAGCACATACAGGTCCAAAATATTATTGCAATCATATACAATTAAGCCTTAATTGTATATGATGCAATTCAATATGCTCACTCAAGCAAGGACAAGGATGTTTAAAGAAATGAATTCTATTGAAGTGATGCCATACCTGGGGGCTCTGGCTTCCCTCCTCCTTCTCCACGCTATTGACACAGAACCCGAGAGGAAGTTACATTTCGTAACTTCCTCCCAAGAATGCCGTGAAGGAAGGTAGGCGGAGCATTAGGCTGCAGTGCCACACTTCTAATCGTTGGCCACCAGACCACTTGTATCAAGTGCGGCTGGTGGCTAGTATTCTCATACCGGCAGGCGGTAGTGCGGCTGCTTTATGGGAGTGCCAGACTGATTTGCCTCCTCGACCCTGCCCCCCGACCCAGTCTGCCCCATAAGACTGGCGCTACATTAGAAGCGCAAGCCCGCGGGGACTCTTTTAGTGTGGAAGCCTGAAGGAGGCTGTTTTTATCATGCCGGGGGGGGGGGGGGGGCGGCTTTTTTGCCGCCCTCCTGCAAAGTGCCGTCCTAGGCCTGGGTGCTGCAACAATAATAGACCTCAACAGCAACAATAGGCTGCCATGCAAAAAAAGAAGTTCTTCAGGAACAATAGGTCCCCCAGCAGCCATGAAACCTCCAGCATAAACCCAGCACCTCTTGCCATTATATACATTCAGTGCTGGAGGTGCCAGAACTGTGATACCCCCACGTTCCCGCTGAAAAAGAAGTCCTGGTACTTGGTCATTTAAAAAATAAAAAAAAATCACTTATTCTAGAAATGCCCCCTTACATTGGGGGTTAATGGAGAAATACCCCCTTACATTGGTGGTCGGTGGAGAAAATGTCCCCTTTCATTGGTGGTCGGTGAAGAAAAGCCCCCTTAAATTGGTGTTTGTAAGGAAATGTCCCTTACATCGGTGGTAGGTGGAGAAAAACCTCCTTACACAGGTGGTAGGTGGAGAAATGCCCCCCTACATCAGTGGTCATTAAGAAATGCCCCCTTACATTGGTGGTCGGTGGAGAAATGCCCCCTTGGTCAGTGTAGAAGAACCCCCCCTTTACACTGGCGATCAGCAGAGAAGGGCCTTTTACATGTATATTCTATGTTCCATGGACCAGCGACTCCTCACGTGATTTACATTGGTGGATAGACAAGGATCCCCCTAGCAACCTCCGGAGGAACCTTTGGCTTCCAAAGGACCCTGTTTGAGAAAAGCCGCCCTAACTCTAAACCACACAGGATAGGCGCTGCTTTTTTTCAATGAATAATAAATTACTGTATACATATCTATAATTACAGCAGTTGGGCAGGTACAAGAATCAGACCACATCTTTGCAATGTTCGGCTTGTTGGGCTACATTTGCACTATATTACAACCATACTGGACCTGCATCTGGCCAATGGGGCATAAAACAATGGTTTGTATGGTTCTACTCACTGTCCTAAAATGAGGAATAACCCTCTTATTTTTTGGCTATATAATGTAGTGAGCTTCCTTATAAAATTGCCTCCTGTCAACTGCCTGGCCTCCTGCACACTGCCTGCCAGCTACAGAGAATGCATAACACTGTAAAAATATCAAATCATTAAGATTAATGGCATACATCTATAGCAGTGGTGGCTGGTGAAGTTTTAGGATGGGGGGCGCCAGACCCGCCCCTCCTTTTTGACCTCTCCAACTTATAAGCGCCACCCCTTATAGCATCCACCCACTCCGTCCCCTGTATTCCACTTGCTTCCACCCATAGTGTCAGGAGTATACAGCTCAGCATCACAGGACAGGAGTATACAGCCCCAGAATCACAGGACAGGAGGATACAGCCCCAGAATCACAGGACAGGAGTATACAGCCCCAGAATCACAGGACAGGAGTATACAGCTCAGCATCACAGGACAGGAGTATACAGCCCCAGAATCACAGGACAGGAGTATACAGCTCAGCATCACAGGACAGGAGTATACAGCCCCAGAATCACAGGACAGGAGTATACAGCCCCAGAATCACAGGACAGGAGTATACAGCCCCAGAATCACAGGACAGGGTTTAGCTTTTCTCACAATCCTGTGCCGTCTCATCTGTGCCTACTATTGTACCCCCAGTGCAGTTTCATCTGTGAACTGGCTGATGGGTTTCTCCTTCCTCCAACCACCCAAATGGCAGCAAGACTTCAGATCTTCTCCATCAATAATGCTATGCATACAGCTATTAGATTAGGATTCATTTTCCAGTAGGATGCAAATCATCCAGTTATTTATATATGCTACAGTATTTATACACTTGGCTACAAAGGATACATGAGCTCCCACAGCAGGTTGTTATCACCACCTGTCAAAAAAAGTCCACCGGCAGAGCTTTGTTGAGGTGAAATGCAGACATTACAAAGAATCATCTTATGCCTAATTTCTTCTTTTGAAAAAAACAAAAATATACAGTCAAAGGTATGCAGAGTTTAATCAGTCTGTTATCCTTTAAAAGCATTTGATGACATTTTTTCTATCCTTCAGTTTATGTAAACTTGCTGTGCTGGAACATTGCCTTAATAAGCAGCGATCTGTTGGCTTTCTTAATAAGGCTTTTACACTATCATGGTCACAGTGGACACCTGACCATCACATCTACAGAATAAGGCCAAAAAGTATAAGGACTCCCCTCCAACTTATTAGGTTCAGGTGTTTCCACTGAAGGGTACCGTTACTGCTGCAGTATCCAAAGACACATTAGCCCAGCCATTCTCAACCAGGGTTCCTCCAGGGGTTCCTTGAGCTACGGCTGATTGACCACCCATCTGATGATGCCTGCATAGTGCTGGGTACAATGCCACTTGGCAAAGCCAGCAGCATGACACCAATAATATATTAAGCTGTCTGCAAAGGAGGCATTCTTCCCACTGATCACCAACATAATGGGGGCATTCTTCCCACCAGCCACCAAAATAAGAGGGGAATTCTTCTCACTGACCACCAATGTAAGGAACATTCCTCCCACTGACCATCAATGTAATGGGGTATTCTTCCCACTGACCACCAATGTAAAGGGGTATTCTTCCCACTGACCACCAATGTAAAGGGGTATTTTTCCCACTGACCATCAATGTAATGGGGTATTCTTCCCACTGACCATCAATGTAATGGGGGAATTCTTCCCACTGATCAGATGTAACTGGGCATTCTTCCCACTCGCCACCAATGTAACTGGGCATTCTTCCCACTGACCACCAATATAATTGGGGCATTCTTGCCACTGGTTACCAATGTAAGGAGCATTCTGCCCACTGACCACCAATGCAAAGAGCCCTCTTCCCATTGACCATCAATATAAGGAACATTCTTTCCACTGACCACTAACTTAAGGAGCATTCTTCTCACTGACCACCAATGTAAGGAACATTCTTCCCACTGACCCCCAATGTAAGGAACATTCTTCCCACTGACCCCCAATGTAAGGAGCACTCTTCTCACTGACCCCCAATGTAAGGAGCACTCTTCCCACTGACCACCAATGTAAGGAGCACTCTTCCCACTGACCCCCAATGTAAGGAGCACTCTTCCCACTGACCACCAATGTAAGGAGCACTCTTCCCACTGACCCCCAATGTAAGAAACATTCTTCCCACTGACCACCAATGTAAGGAGCATTCTTCTCACTGACCACCAATATCAGGGGAACATTTTTTTCCATTGACCACCAATGTAAGGGGTGTTATTCCCACTGACCCCCAATCAATTATTTTAGCAGGAGGGGGTTCCCCAAAATCTTACAATTATTCCCCTGGGGTCAAAAGATTGTGAAATGCTGTTTAGGACAATTGTGCGCTTCCAACTTTGTGGCAACAGTTGAAGAAAGGCCATTTTCTGTTCCAGCATGCTTCAAAAAGACCAGTTGGGTGTGGTGGAACTCAAGTGGCCTCTAAAGAGCCCCGACCTCAACCCTACTGACTACCTTTGGGATGAAATTGAGCATTGATTGAGAGCCTGGTCTTCTTGACCTCACAGCTGCTTTTTTGGCTGAATGGGCACCGTTTCCCACAGTCACTCTTCAAAATTGTATGGGAACTCTTCACATACTTGGACCGTAGAACACAGACCTGATGGTCAGGTGTACACATACGTTTGACCATATAGTGTATTAGTCATCTGCATTATATTGCTGTAGAAAGAAATGTCGGGATGGGGGGGAGGGTAATATTCTACACCCTCCACCTCTAACCAGTCCTACATGAAAATTATCATTCAATATGTGCTGACTGGCTGAGCTGTGTAATTAAAGGGGAAGTACTCTCCATTATCTCTTCCCGTCTGCTCGGTCTCTCTCTGTGCACATGTCTCGGTAAACAAAAGGCTGCGTGTCCGAAGGAGGGGGGCCGGGAGAGATTCTCACGCTGTCACCACCAGTGCGCTGCTGCAGATGATGATGGGGGGGGGGGGCCAAGAGAGAGCCGAGGATGCACCAGGGGCCATTGAGAATAGGCCTACTCTGGCATAATTAACTGTCAAGGGGCTTTATGAATGCTACATACAGGTCAGGTTGCCATTTCAGATAATTCGGCGATAATTCTGCCATTACCGCGCTCAAACCCCTTCTTCTTTTTTTTTTTGTGTGAGAATCTTCAGCAAGCAAATGGACCGACGTCACGGTTTGTTTCTCTATCAATGCAAAATGGCGGTTCGTAATTAAAGTGATTAACTGCCCGTGCGGTTATTAGGCGCTGCCTTTGGAATGCAGAAGAAGAGTTTTATTAATAACCGTCATGTTTTATATTGTGAATACGGTGTACCACTTGAAATGAGAAATGGCAGCTATGGTCCTTCCACCGGTGTCACCACCACCCCGATTCTCACCGGGATTAACTCCTTCCTCCCTCTTGACATGAACACCTTCATCCACCAGTAACCACACTTATACCTCCACATTAACCCCTTCCGGCACAGATTTCTTTGCCTTCGGCATCAGTCCCTTTAGCCACCGGCTACATTGTCTTCAGCTGTTAACCCTTTCTGACACACCTTCTAGATTGGCATTAACCCCTTCAATCTCAGACTTCTCCAGCTCGGTATTAACCCCTTCTGTCGTAGACTTAGCTCAGCATTTAACCCTTCCTGTTTCAAACTATTTGCCAGCTCAGCATTAACCCCTTCGGTTCCAGACTTTTCTAGCTCGGCATTAACCCTTTCTTTAGCAGACTTCACCAGTGCAGGATTAACCCCTTCTGTCCCAGACATGTCTAGCTCGGCATTAACCCTTTCTATTGCAGAAATATTTAGCTCAGCAATAACCTTGTGTTCCAGAACTTTCCAGCTCAGCATTAACCCCTTCTGTCCCAGACTTTGCTACGTCAGCATTAACCCCTTCTTTAGCAGACTTTATTAGTGCATAATTAACCCCTTCTGTCAGACTTTTCTGCCTCGGCATTAACCCCTTCTGTCCTGGACTTGCTCGGCATTAACCCCTTCTGTCCTGGACTTGCTCGGCATTAACCCCTTCTGTCCTGGACTTGCTCGGCATTAACCCCTTCTGTCCTGGACTTGCTCGGCATTAACCCCTTCTGTCCTGGACTTGCTCGGCATTAACCCCTTCTGGCCTGGACTTGCTCGGCATTAACCCCTTCTGGCCTGGACTTGCTCGGCATTAACCCCTTCTGGCCTGGACTTGCTCGGCATTAACCCCTTCTGGCCTGGACTTGCTCGGCATTAACCCTTTCTAGCTGGACATTAACTCTTTCTTTAGCAGACTTCACCAGTGCAGGATTAGCCCCTTCTGTCCCAGACATGTCTAGCTCAGTATTAACCCTTTCTATTGCAGAAATATTTAGCTTAGCAATGACCTTCTGTTCCAGACTTTTCCAGCTCAGCGTTAACCCTTTCTGTCCCAGACTTTGCTACATCAGCATTAACCCCTTCTGTCCTGGACTTGGCATTAACCCCTTCTGTCCTGGACTTGCTCAGCATTAACTTCTTCAGCTTAGCATTAACACCTTCTACTGCAGTGGTCCTCAACTCCTGTCCTCAGGACCCACTAACAGGCCAGGTTTTATGTATTACCTTGGGGAGATACAGACTAGAATACTGAAATCGCTGAGCAGCAAATTATATCACCTGTGATGTATTTCAGACCACTGCTCTATTGCATTAACCACCTCCTCCCCCCCCCCCCCACCCCATTCTACCGCAGCCTTCTCCTGCTCAGCATTAACCCCTTCTATCTTAGTCTTCTCCCGCTCAGCATTAAATCTTTCTATCGCAGCCTTCTGCCGCTCAGCATTAACCCCTTCTATCTTAGTCTTCTCCCGCTCCGCATTAACCCTTTCTACCGCAGCCTTCTCCCGGGAGAAGACTAAGATAGAAGGGGTTAATGCTGAGCAGGAGAAAGCTGCAATAGTCTTCTACTCAGCATTAACCCCTTCTACCGCAGCCTTCTCCCGCTCAGCTTTAACCCTTTCTATCGCAGCCTTCTCCCGCTCATCATTAACCCCTTCTGTCTTAGTCTTCTCCCGCTCCGCATTAACCCTTTCTACCGCAGCCTTCTCCCGCTCAGCTTTAACCCTTAGGGTTAAAGCTGAGCGGGAGAAGGCTGCGATAGGAAGGGTTAATGCGGAGCGGGAGAAGACTAAGACAGAAGGGGTTAATAATGAGCGGGAGAAGACTAAGACAGAAGGGGTTAATGATGAGCGGGAGAAGGCTGCGATAGAAAGGGTTAAAGCTGAGCGGGAGAAGGCTGCGGTAGAAGGGGTTAATGCTGAGTAGAAGACTATTGCAGCTTTCTCCTGCTCAGCATTAACCCCTTCTATCTTAGTCTTCTCCCGCTCAGCATTAACCCCTTTTATCTTAGAAAGGGTTCATGCTGAGTGGGAGAAGACTAAGATAGAAGGGGTTAATGCTGAGCAGGAGAAGACTATTGCAGCTTTCTCCCGCTCAGCATTACCCCTTTCTATCGCAGTCTTCTCCCGCTCAGCATTACCCCTTCTATCGCAGCCTTCCCCCACTCAGCTTTAGCCCCTTCTATCCTAGTCTTCTCCCGCTCAGCATTAACCCTTTCTATCCAAGTCTCCTCCAATTTATCAACTCCTTCTATCACAGACTTCCTCACCTCCATCTCTACACGTCTGACTCGGCCCTAACCCCATATATCACAACCTCCTCCTATGTCTGCTCTATCCTAAATCTTTCTTTTTAGATGTTTTTCCCTATTTTGTCACAACTAGTGCTGCTGCATAATCATGCATTTACATGTGCATTTTTGTAGCACGTTTTTACCTTTTATTTTAAGCAATGGAAACTGGTTGTTAAAACTCTAACAGAAACTAACCAAAAACACGTGTGCGTGTACAGTGGATATAAAAAGTCTACACATCCCTGTTAAAATGTCAGGTTTTTGTGATGTAATAAAAATGAGACAAAGAGAAATCATTTCAGAACTTTTTCTACCTTTTTTAATGTGACCTATAAACTGTACAACTCAGTTGAAAAACAAACTGAAATCTTTTAGGGTTGGGAAGCAAAAATAAAAAACTAAAATAATGGGGTTGCATAAGTGTGCACACCCTCTTATAACTGGGGATGTAGCCGTGTTCAGAATTAAGCAATCACATTCAAACTCATGGTAAATAGGAGTCAGTACACACCGGCCATCATTTAAAGTGCCTCTGATTAACCCCAAATAAAGTTCAGTTCTAGTAGGTCTTTCCTGACATTTTCTTAGTTGCATCCTACAGCAAAAGCCATGGTCCACAGAGAGCTTCCAAAGCATCAGAGGGATCTCATTGTTAAAAGGTATCAGTCAGGAGAAGAGTACAAAAGAATTCCCAAGACATTAGATATACTATGGAACACAGTGAAGACAGTCATCATCAAGTAGAGAAAATATGGCACAACAGTGACATTACCAAGAACTGGACGTCCCTCCAAAACTGATGAAAAGACGAGACAAAAACTGGTCAGGGAGGCTGCCAAGAGGCCTACAGCAACATTAAAGGAGCTGCAGGAATATCTGGCAAGTACTGGCTGTGTGGTACACATGACAACAATCTCCCGTATTCTTCATATGTCTGGGCTATGGGGTAGCGTGGCAAGACAGAAGCCTTTCCGTATGAAAAGAAGCATCCAAGCCCAGGTAAATTTTGCAAAAACACATCTAAAGTCTTCCAAAAACATGAGGGAAAATGTGTTATGGTCTAATGAAACCAAGGTTGACCTTTTTGGCCATAATTCCAAAAGGATATGTTTGGCTCAAAAACCACACTGCACATCACCAAAAGAACACCAAACCCACCGTGAGGCATGGTGGTGGCAGCATCATGATTTTGGGGTTGTTTTTCTTCAGCTGGAACAGGGCCTTAGTCAAGGTAGAGGGAGTTATTACCAGCTCCAAATACCAGTCAATATTGGCACAAAACCTGCAGGCTTCTGCTAGAAAGCTGAACGTGAAGAGCAGGGGTCTCAAACTGGTGGCCCTCCAGCTGTTGTGAAACGACAAGTCCCATGAGGCATTGCAAGGCTGACAGTTGCAAGCCTGACTCCCACAGGCAGAGGCATGGTGGGACTTGTAGTTTCGCAACAGCTGGAGGGCCACTAGTTTGAGACCCCTGATGAAGAGGAACTTCATCTTTCAGCATGACAACGACCCAAAGTATACATCCAAATCAACAAAGGAATGGCTTCACCAGAAGAAGATTATAGCTTTGGAATGGCCCAGCCCTGAATCCGATTTGAAAATCTGTGGGGTGATCTGAAGAGGTCTGTGCACAGGAGATGCCCTCGCAATCTGACAGATTTGGAGTGTTTTTGCAAAGAATGGGCAAATATTGCCAAGTCAAGATGAGCTATGCTGGTAGACTCATACGCAAAAAGACTGAGTGCTGTAATAAAAATCAAAAGATGCTTCAACAAAGTATTAGTGTAAGGGTGTGCACACTTATGCAACCATATTATTTTATTTTTTATTTTTACTTCCCTCCACCTGAAAGATTTCAGTTTGTTTTTCAACTGAGTTGTACCGTTTATCGAACACATTAAAGGTGGAAAAAGTTGTAAAAATTATTTATCTTTGTCTCTTTTTTTTTTCTTTCTTACATCACAGAAACCTGACATTTTAACAGGGGTGTGTAGACTTTTTATCTCCACTGTATGTTGCATGCACACCCATTGAAGTCTATAGGGACACAAAAAAAAATTAAAAAAGCTGTTAATGAATATGATTTAGTGCCAAAGTAAAAAAAAAAAAAAAAAAAAAATAGTAATGGACTTGATGACATTTTAAGACAATGGACATGAATTTGGCGGAATACAGCGATTTCCCATGCCCAGAGTTCACTTTCAAGATGGCTGCCATTCACCCTTAGCCAGTATTCTATACCACCAGTGACAGGTGTCCCTCTCCTTTAATTAGCTAGGGGAGCTGCAAATTTAAAAAAAAAAAAAAAAAAAAAGGTGGCCTTAAATTTGACAAAAACCCAACTTCCTTTCTCCTCCAGCTGCTGGACTGGCCAAATAGAGGAAAATAAAAAGTTTAAGGGAGAAAAGGGATTACAGGCCCCCGAACAATGGAGTTTAAAACAGATAAAGGAAAGGAAAGTCCAGTGACCCAGGCCGAGGTAACCTTTTGAGGGCCCTGGGTCCAACCTAACATTTAGGCATTTCTATACTGCATGGGGCTAGTGGGATTATTTTGGTTGGTTACACCATCTGTTTTTTTCCAAACTATGATCATTATATCAAACCTGGGAAGAGCAGTGCCCCCCTGCCGAGAAACAATTTGTTCAGTGTCTGAACTTTCCAGCCCCCTGCCCTGCTCTCCATTACAATCCGCCTCAGACGGGGCACGCTGCTTACTTTCAAAACGATTCACTTGCTGAACAGCGCGGTCACAGGCCTCGGACCCCTCTGAAGAACGTCTATGGCACTCGCACGTCTCAGCGCAGGATTCTTTTGTTTTCCATTCAACATGCCAATAATTAACGGTAATCGGAATGTCGTAACCGTATTAACATATCGGAGCTTTTCACAAGCTGAGAATTTTTTTTTTACTTTGGGGGTGACGCTGGGAAAAAGGAAAAAAAAAAAAAACATTTAACAAAGTGGTTGAATCTAAGCCTTAAGAGAAAAAGTAAAGAATGGATAAAAAAAGATACTTAAAACATATCCTTGGTTAAAAATATATTAAAACAGCGAAAAAAGTAAAGAATGGATGAAAAGATACAAAAAAAAACATATCCTTGGTTAAAAATCTATTAAAACAGCGAAAAACTTAAAGAATAGATAAAATGATACTTAAAAAAGATATATGTCCTT